>NW_005843212.1:206710-206986 GCF_000455745.1 Alligator sinensis
GCAGGATGGCCAACTGGTAGCTTGTGGCTATGGTGGCACACGTTATGATAAGATGATGCTACATTAGGTCCAGGTTGGTGGTCAGACAATGTCATTGCCAGACAATCTGGGGTGGCTCAGCCATTTGGCTCCACTCAGGAATCTTCAGCACCCTGGGGAGCCTGTGGGGTATCCTGGGAGGTGTGCAAAAGTGCCTCCCCCACCTGCTAGGCTCAGGCCATGCATGCAGTCTCTGAGTTCCGCCCCCCCCCCCCCCCCCCCCCCGGGCCACCAAGC
>NW_005843212.1:207150-228841 GCF_000455745.1 Alligator sinensis
GCTATGGTTTACTGATAACTAAGTAAGTAATTTTCTTAACATTTCTTCCCCCACTACCGCCTCTTTTTTATCATCTTGGTAAAAATAAATGAAAAAAGTGTTAGCTTTTTACTCAGAGGTCTGTGCAGATAAATTTTACTGATTTACTTTGACCAATTGATTGCCATAGTCTTTAACTGTGATGTTAATAATCTAATAAAAAATAATATATCATTTTATTCCCTTTCCTGAGGAAAGTTTAGTCGTACTACATATACAAGGTAATACAAGTCCAACTATAATGTATTCCTGGACACAGGTGTGGAGTGTTATTATTGCATAATGAGCTATGATGATCCAGGAAATGTTTGATAGGTAATGGTATCATGTGAAAGCTCTTATTGGGACAACTGTATGTGTTCGAGGGCTGTTGGAAACTTTTCAATCACCAAGTTTCACTTCCTGGATGCAGAAATTCACTCTTATCCTGGTATAATGTATGTCAGTTTTGATCATTAGTATCAATTATGCCTGTACTCTGAGTGGATAAAAGACCAGCTATCATAAAATAGCTGATTGCAGTAGACAGTTATGGAGCCTTGTCACCAGATAGCTTTGAACTATTTAATAGCCTGATTGCCTATAGCAAACAGTTAGACTGGCATAGAAGGAGACATTATATTTTAATATAAATGGATGTGTTTTTACAAGAAAGCAACTTGCTACTTCTTCTGATTTAGGAGTTCACTTCATGTGCTTATTCCTTATTTACTTCAGTGTAGAGACTCACTTCTTCTGTATAAACTTGCTGTGTGTCCAAGGTTTAAGACCGTTTCTGCTGTCCACTTTGTGTCAAATTGCCTAAAATTGTTTAAGGTTATACAGTGCAAATCAAGGTCTTGTGAGAAAACCTTTGCTATGTCATAAAAGGTACATTATTCTTACAAACATTAAAAGCCTTCTTGATAGATTAATTCAAATCAGACAGTAAGCCAGCTCTCTAAGATAGTTCTGACACATTTTCCCTTACAACAAAAGAGAGCAGTAATCATTTACTTAAATACAAGGTTTTTCTGTAACTAAATGTTAAGGTATTTAGAAATTAAAAACACAACAAACCTACAGCATTTCAACTGTTGATATCTTTGAAACAGAAGCAAGAAATAAAAAAAATAAAAAATCTTAGCTAAATAGTGTCCCAGTGCTGGATATATTTTTTCATATAATTTTTTAAAAATTATTATTCTTTTATGTTTGTTTATGTAAATAAATGCTTGTTTTAATAAATATGGATTTGAATAAATAACTTGAACTATAAAATATATAGATAATATGTAGATCAGTGGTTCCCAAAATGTGGAACGCCTACCACCAGTGGTACGCAGACCACCTGTCAGTGGTACATAGGGTCCTCCATCCAGGCAGGTTTTTGAAAAACCAAGCAACTGTCTGGGTTTTTGCTTCACTGATGCTTTTGCTTGGGGATGGGGGCAGTGGAGGAAGCAGCCCTGGGTGTCAGAAGATCACATGCTCTGCGATTAGGCCCTGGAAGCTGCTGGCAGGTGAGTGTGTGCGTCTGTCTGTAAGTGAGCTGTGTGGGCAGCAGGGCTGGGAGGGAAGAGAGGGTGTGGGGCACCAGTAGGACTAGGGGGCAGAGGTCTGTGGATTGGAAGTGTGGGACATCAGCAGGGCTGGGAGGGAGCAGGGGGCTGTGGGTTAGTACTAGAAAAATGTGCTGGTGTTACTTAAGGTTGTATTGTTTTCAATTGGTGGTGTGCAATCTGTTAATTGTCATTTGCTGATGTACATAATGTGCAAAGATCTCAAATCAATGTACAAATTAAACAACCTACAATCAGACTAATTTTTTTTTTTTCTTGAGGGGGGCAGGGAGGGATCTGAGACTCCTGAAGTGGGATTCATTTTACAGATAGAAATGAGTTATCCACCTTTGGAAATGAGGCAATTCTAAGGGTTCGAGATTGGGCACCAAAATTGCGAGTTGCTTTTTTGAAAGTGTTAAATGGATAGGTATAAATATTCTTAGTATTTGACAGTATCAGTACCAACTACCAGAAATGGTATTTCAGAATTCAGCAATCAAACAGCCACAAGAATCCCTGGGGTTTTCTTTGAAAATCCCAATATTTCCCCCATCCTCACCCCTCCCACTTTTCTGGGGTTTTTTTCCATCTTGATAGAATGATTAACTGCCATCAGATTATGTATGATCTTCCCAGGTTCAACATTTTTGCTTAAATGTATATATGAATGCAATAATCACACACTTTTTCCTTGCTTCCCTAGTTTCTCATCTTCTGCCTGCCTTCTACATTGGTTTGCCCTTTAATTTCTCATATTTTCCCTTCAGTTCCTCACATTCTCCCCATTCTGCTATGCCAAGTTCCAGTGCCTATCTCCTTGGAGAGGGTAATGAGTATATGTAGCATAGTTATAGATTACTGGCAATATGTAGTTGTGCATATAGAGAGAAGATACCGGTTGATGTGCAGATGCATAATTTCTTGGTAGTACACTCTTTTTTTGCCTATTTAAATTTGTACCAAGTAGATGAGTGGAGTACTGATTTTTTTGCTCCTATTTTTACCTCATCAGTAGGCACCTACTCAATTCATGGTAGGAGTGGAATGTGCAGTGGCTCCTTAAATCTTTCAGGTTCCCCTGTGCACCCCCTGCCCCACTGTTGATTGGCAGTGGGGTCCTGCTGCTCACCACTCATTCCTGAACAGTGGGGAGGCAAAATAAACCCATTTTTAACTAGGGCTGTGTGAAATTTCACCAGGTGTCTCATTTTGAAGCTGTTTCGATGCATTTTGAGCTCGAAACAGCGAAATTGAAATGAAACAAAAAGGCTTTGAAACAACTTTGAAATGAAATGAGGGCACTCAAAATGTTTTAAAACTTTTGAAATGTTTCAAGTTTCAAAGCTGGGCTTACTTGGTTTCAGCACCGGACCCAGGAAGCAGTGGCAGTCTCCTCATCTGGTGTGCAGATCTGGGGGCCCGCACCCTAGAGAGGGCTGCAGGGCTGTACTGGACTCCACCAGGGGGTGCAGGTCCCCAGATCTGCATGCTGGATGAGAGAAGGTTGCCGCTGCTGCCTGGGACTGGTTCTGGGCACAGCCTACGGCCAGTGCCAGGGAAGATTGATGCTGCCACGGGCTCCTGTCATCCGGTGCACAGATCTGGGTGCTTGCACTCCCAGGACGAGTCTGGTATAGCCCTGCAGCCCTCCTGGGGGTGCAGGCCCTTGGATCTGTGCACTGGATGACAGAAGGCTGCTGCTACAGCCTGGGACTGGTGCTGGGCACAGGTCGCACCCAGTGCCAGGGAAGATGGCTGCTGCCACTGGGCCCAGGCAGCAGTGGCAGCCTCCTCTCATCCAGCATGCAGATTTCATAAATTTCATAGACATTAGGGCTGGAAGGGACCTTGGAAAATCATCGAGTCCAGCCCCCTGCCCCAGGGGCAGGCAGGCAGCAGGGAACATAGAATCCCAGCAAGATAAACATCCAGATGTCTCTTGAAGGTGTTCAAAGTAGGTGCTTGAACCACCCACAGCAGCAATCTGTTCCAAACCTTGGGGGTTGGACAGTAAAGAAGTTCTTCCTTATGTCCAGCCTGAAACAGTCATGGAAGAGTTCATGACTGTTCAACCTTGTCATCCCTTGGGGTGCTTTGGTGAACAGACATTCCCCGAGATCCAAGCAGGCTTGTCAGTGAGGCCCTAAAGGGCCACATCCCAAAGGGGAGGGGAGTTCAGGACAAGTGGTTGCTCTCAAGGAAGCAATCCTGGATGCGCGAGCAAAGTCCATCACGTCTCAGGGGAAAGGCAGCAAAAGGGCACAGCAGCCTCCTTGGCTCTCCAGGGAACTAGTGGATCTCCTGCATCTTAATGAGGGAAGTTCATTATGGCACCATTTTTGCCACTCAATGCTGATTGGCTGAGGGACCCTGGCAGCCATGGTGTTTATTGCTGACCAACTGGGGGGCAAAAGCAGCACCATATTTAAAACTGCAGTTTTTGCCTCCCTGCTGATAAGGTGTGAGTAGTGAGGTGTGCGGTGGCTTCTTTTATTTTGCTGGTTCCTCTGTGCACCCTCCCACTGCTCATGCCGCTGCGCACTAGCTCTCTAGTGGCAAGTCAGAACTGTGCAGGCAAGAAACTGTATTAACCCTTAACACATGACTATTCGTAGAATAGTCTAACTGTAACAATGTTTGACAACACACAGGCTTAATATAATACGTGTAATATGTAACTTCACCGTAGGACTGTTCTAGCAGTAACTAGCTAAAACAAACAAGCAAGCAAGCAAACAAACTAAACCCCACAAAGACCGACAGAAAGTGAAGATATTTTTCTTTGGACAATATTTACATTTGGAGATCCAGTGAGACTCTTTGGAGGTTGTTCTTCAGGACCCTTGAAATTGACCCTTTAATACCTTTAAAACTGGATAATTCTCCTAAACTTTAATCTGACCTGGTTTAACTCTGTTTACCTTCCAAAAACTTAAAAATAGACATGATTATGATGTTTTCAAAGCAACAATAATGTCAGGTTTGACCTAGAAACCACTACACAAAGCCCAAGCAAAAGTATCTGTTATGTAACTAATGCCCATCTGCAATGATAAGGAGGAGACAGTCTTAGATAAAGGAGGCTTGAAAACAAAAGCAGAATCAGTGGACTAGGGCAAAGAGCTGATTTAAATATTAAGATTCACACCCCTAGGTGGGGAGAAAGTACGCTAATGAAACATACATGTATGGAAATGAGATACATAGCTAAAACACAGGTATAGAGACATGCTCAGTAAAGAACTCCTTGCGTCACTCCCTTATAACCAATTAGCAAACAAGAATGCTTATGAAGGTCCAATACTCCTGTATAAAAGATGCTTAGAATTAAGAATCTGTGTGCTTGTTACGTGAAATTATTCCGCTTGCACCTTGTATTGCTAGCAATAAATCTTTATACTTTCACCCCTGGTATCTTTATTGGCTTTTGCATACCGGGCACGATCCCAGACTTGAGCTGGGGCTCAACAATAACAACTGAAGTTCTTGGGGTGGGGGGTGGGGGGGGAGAGGTTGCATTAAATGACTTTTTACTTTGCATTAAATGTTTCAAAATGTAAGTTCCATTATAGGTAAATATGAAAAAAAAATAAAAGGTCTACAGAAGAAAAAGCAGAAAATATCTCTATAAAAGATTTCAAATGATCCTACACAAATTTTGAGTAGGGATACATAAAGAAATATATTGAGCTTTTGACCTTTTGCATTCATTTGAGATGATAATTTTTTTCTATACATCAAAAATTCTCACAGGAAAGGAAAACTGTTTCCTGCCACTTCGACTGATGAGATCAGATTAAGATGGCCTCAGGCTGTAAATAAAAATGTCTTGCCTGCTGTCTGCAGCATTGGCATCTAAAGAACAGCATGGAGTATAGTATTTTATGAAGCAGGATGAAGAAACTTTGGTCTGTTAAAAAAACACCTATTATTGTATATTTTAATTAAATATGTTTACAATTAAAATTTGATTATGAACCACACTTTGTAATACTAACACTTATTATTTAAACGTTCTTGTTAAGGCAAAGTAATTACAAGGGGGTTTTTTTCTGTACCACTGCAGGATTATCTCTCTTTCTCTTTTTTTTTATACTACTGTTGTCAAAGTGCCATTATCATCTCTTTCAATCTAATTACTTGTTCAAGGTAATATAAAATTGCACTCCTCACACATTAATACATTATGAATTATTCGTTCTTTATATATAAAGCACCCTATTAGCACAGTGTGAACTTCAGAAGAAGAAATAATATATGTTCGGGAGAGGGACTGAAGAATGCTCTATACAGTAAACACATTGCATTGTTAGATCTCTCTGTGAAAATATACAGAGTTATTTTCTTTTTAAGAAGAAACCGCTCTATTAGTCCCTCAACAAATCAGGTGTCAGTGTTCAAATAGCATCTGGGGACATAGCTAAAGATATTATGATATGATGTATAATACATGATTTAATTTTTGTAAAGAGACTATCCCTCACAAATGACCTAGAGATAAGGTTGCAGGGTATGTTCTGTAGTTTGGGGTAGTTTGGGATTGTGGTAACAGAAATAGGTGCCTGTAAGTAAATAATGTAGTTTAATGTTGTATTCCCTTGCTTTAATAGTTTTTTTTTTACTATAGAGAGTGTGATTTTAATTACTTCCTTGAAATATTACAACCTTTTGTGTGTTTGTGATACCTATATTTCAAATTCCATTCTGAAAGATGTTTCAGCTATTTATAATTATCCCTCCCCTGCTCACCCCCTTTATACTAAAATCTGATAAAGCTATTCTTAGCCCACAAATGTACTTAGTAAACCATGCACATACATGGTTTAATGATATTTCTGGTTAAATGTATATTTTTTAAAACAAAACAGAAAAGGAAATTGTGCGGGCCGGGAGTGACCCGAGCCCTTTTCCGTGCTGCACGCGGGCTGTGGCCAGCAGCCCGGGCACGCCGGGTTGGAGAACGAAGGCCGTCGAGCTGGAATTAGGCACAGACGCGTATCGGTAGTTTAAAAGATTGTTTACTTACACCGAGATGGCAGTGGTGCAGGCTGGAAAGCTTGCTTGAGTTGCAGTTACAGACAGGAAACAAAACAAAACTCGAACCTGCAGGGCACGAGGGTACGTCACAAAGGGTTCCGGCGACGGGAAGATATAAAATACGAGGGTACGTCGCAAAGGGTTTCGGCGACGGGAAAATAAACCTGCAGGACTCAAACCTGGGTAGAAGAGCTCTGAGGCCGGTCATAAGGGCTCACACGAAGTTTGCTAGGCTCCGTGGGTTCGGTTCTCTTGCGCGCGGGAAGGGATACTTCTGGACTGCGCTCGGCGACGGGGAGAGGCTAGAGGTTGATCAGACCTCTGTTGCCTGCTTTAAATGCACTGGGTCTGTAAGGATCCGCAGCGCTTAGAGATCTTCACACAGCGTGAAGTCTCCTCCTCCCTTGTTTGTGGAGTCCTCCAACTTGGGCGGAAACCACTCAAGCCTTTTGTACGGCTAGCAAGCCAATCACTAGCCGCCACGTGTGAATAATTTAGAACTGGCCAATAATGGGACTCGAATTAGCATACAAATGGCGGGAACTCTTTGCAACGAGCATTTCTGTGCTGCAACAAAGAAATGCACCCTGCAAAGAAAGCTTCAAATTGGCGGGAAATTCTCCCTTGCACCGAGGTTCTCTTTTGCAGCAGAAAACTCCACCGTGCAAGGAAGCTATAATTTAGCGGGGACAATTTAGCAGTGCCGAGGCGCACAAAAACAAAAATCACACCCTTTGGGTTGTGACAGAAATAACAAAGTCTTCTTAAACAAATTATTTTAATCCCCCCCCACACACACTTTATACTCTGAAAAAAGAAGGGTTGACCAGAAAAGTGATGTGTTTTTCCATGGAAAATTTCAATGAAAAAATGAAACATAAATATTCAGATAAAATCAAAACCAAAAAAGTTGTACTTTTTGTCTGAAACGTCATGGTTTAGAGCAGGGTCAGCAATGTTTTTGGGCAGAGTGCCAAAAACATCCATAACCTTGACTTGTAAGAGTTTGACGTGCCAGGAACAGATGTCAGGGGAGCCACACGGGGCCTGATCTTTGTTGTGGCAGTGCAGTGCTGGCCCCTTCCCCAAGGTGAAAGTGCCAAGCAAAATGCCTTTGCATGTATGTGTGCCATGGTTTGCCTACCACTGCTTTAAATTATATGGTGGGGGGGGGGGGAGGAGGAGAGTGATTGGTGTGCGTTTGTTTGGTTTTTGCTTCACTTTTGTTTAGTTTTATTCTATTTCAATTAAAAATAAGAAAAAAATATCCAGGAAAAGAGATGCTTTTCCATGGAAATATTAGGGTTTTTATCTAAACCAGATGTTCATGGGGGGGAAAAAAAGTATTTGGAAAATTTTGAACCAACTGTAACAAAATGCTATTCCATTGTTATACATCTTACTGTATGTTTTAAGGCCATAGTTACATAACTCTTTTACTTTTAGAAATATTTATTTGTTGGTAATTTTGGTTAATTAATACAGTGCTAAAGCTCTTTAGACTTATACAAATACATTTTCTATATAACGAAGATTACAAGCAACCAAGTAGCATGTTAACAATATACTGTCCCAAATCATCGGTGTATGTGCCCAAGTTGTCCCTTCCCTCACCCTCAAAGGTCATTGCTATTTACTGATTTTCATAGATTTCATAGATTTCATAGACATTTGGGCTGGAAGGGACTCCGGAGGATCATCGAGTCCAGCCCTCTGCCCCAGGGGCAGGAAGTCAGCAGAGATCATAGGATCCCAGCAAGATAAGCATCCAAATGTGTCTTGAAGGCATTCAAAGTGGGTGCTTGAACTGCCTCTGGTGGCAGTCTATTCCAAACCTTGGGGGCTCGGACAATGAAGTTCTTTCTTATGTCCAGCCTGAATTGGTCAAAGTGGAGTTTGTGACCATTCGATCTTGTCATTCCTTGGGGGGCGCTGGTGAACAGGCGTTCCCCCAGATCCTGTTGTGCACCCCTGATAAACTTATAGGTGGCCACCGGATCACCCCTGAGCCTGTGCTTTTCCAGGCTGAATAGCCCCATGGCTCTCAGCCTCTCATCATAAAGTCTGTCTTCCTGACCTCTGATCATGTGCATGGCTCTCCCCTGCACCCTCTCAAGTTTCTCCACATCCTTTTTGAATTGTGGAGCCCAAAACTGGACCCAGTACTCCAGCTGTGGCCTCACCAAGGCCGAGTACAGTGGGAGAATGGCGTCCCGGGATTTGCTTGAGAAGCATCTATGGATGCAAGCCAGCATTTTGCTTGCTTTACTAGCCACAGCATCACACTGAAGGCTCATGTTCATCTTGTGGTCAACCACGACCCCCAATTCCCTTTCATCTATAGTGCTAACCAGTGTAGCACTACTGAGGCTATTAGCATGCTGCAGGTTTTTCCTCCCAAGGTGGAGAACCTTGCATTTTTCAGTGTTGAACACCATCAGGTTCTTGTCCTCCCATTTCATGAGTCTGTCCAGATCTGTCTGGATCATCCTCCTATCTTCAGGTGTGGATGCTTTACCCAAGAGTTTGGTGTCGTTGGTGAACTTGGCCAGTCCACTTCTGACACCAATGTCCACATCATTGATGAAGATGTTAAGTAGTATAGGCCTGAGGACAGAGCCTTGTGGGACCCCACTTCTTCACAGCGCACCAAGACGATTGGTTCCTGTTGACCACCACCCTTTGGGTCCTACTGTGGAGCCAGTTCCCCAGCCAGCGGATTGTGGTGACGTCAAGGCCGCAGTTAGCCAGTTTAGCCAAGAGGTGATCATGGGATACCAGATCGAAGGCTTTTTTAGAGTCGAGGTATACAACATCGATCTCTTCCCCCTTGTACAAATGAAATAAGGGATAAGATATTGGAGATTTGTCAGGAATGCTGTGATTACTCCAATTATCTATGATATAAGAAGTGTTTACACTCCCCAGCCATTTCTGAAATAGATGCCAGAAGATTCTTTTTCTCCTACCATGGTATTTATGAAAACCCAAATTGAGCTAAAATTTTCTATAGGTAAACTACTTAATTACCCCAAGTAATTTATGGTCAGTCTTAGATGACTGATGCACTCTATAAATAAGGGAATGTTGGTTAATTTTCTTATAAAATGAATCAGATCTAGGATTCTCTTTCTGGAGCCTTCTTAGGTGGTGTTAGGACACGAAATAACCTCTTTGACTGAGGTTCTCAGGTTCTATATATACTGAGCTTGGTATGTTCAGTCATATCTGAATTTAATACAATTGGCTTAAAAGAAGCCATGCAGATGGAGAAGACTGTCCCATTATTTTCAAACCAGGAAATTCATTGCCATTTTCATTGATGGCAAACATTCATTCTACTTTACCAACTGATAGATACATTTATGCTATTTTAGAAATAAAAATCAGATGTAAACTCAGTTTATTCTCAGTTTAATTTAATTAATTTATTAAACTCAGTTTAATTTCTTTTTTTTTTTTTTGATTCTGCTATTCTAGAGTAGCCTAAAGCAGCTAGGAAAAATTGGTAAATCTGACCTTAAACATAAGGTTGACAGTGAATATCTTCAATTATTTAGAATGATATCACATAGTAAAATTATCTTTAGATTTTTTGTTTAATGTTCCTGTAGGATTTTTACAAATATTTATGTTAAGGATATGCCTAGATGATTTAAAAGGCACTAAAATAGAGGTGAGTTTGCGAGTAAAAATCAATAATGTTAGGACAAAAAACATTACAGTTCTGTAATAATCTCTAGAACTGCTACTATAAACCCAGAAAATACAGAATTAAGGTTAAACTTAAAATAAATTAAAAAAACTCTACTGTTTGGAAATGTGAAGTCAAGCCATATAACCACCCTCAGCTCTGGCCTGCAAGGACACTATGAGGAAAATGTACAGAAAAAAAAGTCTGTCTTTAAAAACAGACTTTGGAACCATAACCCATTTTATTCACTGTGAGAGGGAGCAAGCTCAGGGCCAGGTCCCAACCTCGATCTGCCCACCTGTCTATATGGGGCAGACCACGCAGTCTTGCCTGCTATGACTTGCTGTATGGATAATTGGTGCAAAATGTAGGAGGATGCCCATTTTAATGCTCCAATGCCAAGGGGCATTATCCATGGCTCTGTACTACCCCTACACCATGGCTCATGCCTTGCAGATGGCATCCAAGCAAGTTATTATGCTTTGACCCAAACTCAGCTTCACTATGTCTGAAGACTTACTGGAGTTGTGACTCACCCTAGCTCTTTGGCTGAGTCACACACACAGCCTCTGAGCCAACTGTGGCTTCGGGCATGCATAGACTAATCATGGCTGAACTATCCCCTTCCTGGGTCTTCAACTCATGCCCTCCTACCAGGGCCTTCCACCTATGTCCTCTCACTAGGGCCTTTACTATACCACTGATGTTATTACTCATGGGGGGGTTGGCTCATGTGCTGCCCTTCAGCCCTAATCAGCACACCCCTGGTGTAGCCCTTCAGACTGGCCTTCAGTCCTACTCTATATCTTTTTACACACAGCCCTTCAGGCTGCCACTGCACACCCTACTTTGTGTGGGACCAGCATATATTACTGCCCCCACTCTGGGACCACTCTCCTGCCCTTTTTTTCTCGGCCACACTACTGTCCCCTCAGTGTGGCCTGCAGGTTCTTACACTCCTTTGGGGATAAGGTGTCCAAAGATGTGTCTGGCTCCTGTGCCTGACCCTAAGTCTGGGTAACCCACCAGGATTTGGGGGCTGGGGTTTTAAGGTGCCCTCCCCCACCTTTCATTGGGGAAGTAACTGGCCTGGTATTTCTGGGGGACTGTCCCACCATGGACAGCCCCACCAGACCACCCACCCCTGGCAGGGTGAGGTTTCCTGTCATACGCAGGACCAGAAACCTTCTGCCATCCCCATACCTCCTTTCCTTACCTCCAAGGATGTTCCAAGCAGCAGCTTAGCTGGGTGTTATTCTTTTGGCTGTCAGCAGCAGACGGCTGGTTCTGCTCTATAAGCCTAGACTTAAAATGGCTGCCTCATCAAAGCTGGCCTGTACCTGCTGATTTCCTGCTCCCAGCCTTGAAGTGGCAGGCACCCAAGAGTGCCTTGCCACATTCACCAATCCAAAATGTATTCATTTTTATATAGCCTCATTAAAAAATTTAATCAAACTTGGCTGGGTGATTTGACTTGTGCATTCCTAAACAGTGACATGCTTTGATTTTTAAGGTTATACTGACCTCTAAATATACTGAGTTTAAATATTTTTGATTAAGTTTTGACTCTCCAAAGTCCATGGAAAAGCATTAGTTGACTACATTTTATCCCTTCTTTTTGAAATAATTACACACTAGGGGCAGCTACACAAGACACTTACTGTGGAATTTCCTAGTTAGGTCTGCAGTAAAGTGTCACCATTTACAAGTGTGGAGCTATTAGGCTAGAGTAAAATAATTAACTCTGTGTGACAGAGCACCCTTTAGGGATAGGTAGACCTGGTGGGCCTGCCTCTGGAGAGGCAGGACCACTCAAATACCAGGATTGAGAATCTCCCTGGTGTAAGGTGGGTTGGGGCACCTAAACCCCTACCCCCACCTTTGGGTGGGTTACTAGGAGAGTAGGGGGGTGGGGTGCAGGCACACAGAGAAGCTGCATCTGAGCCCTATGGGGTGTTGGGCCCTGAATGTGGGTAAGGCATGCTGAATGAGCATTACCTGAACCCAAGGGGGCATAAGACCTCAGGTCCTGAGAGCTGCAAGGCAGAGTTGTGGGGCCAGTTAAGCTCAGAGAGGAATGGCTAAGTCCTAAAGGGTGGAAGGCCCCAGGCCCTAGTGTAAAGGGGAGGAGTTGTGGCCCAAGAGAGGGGTGTAGTGATCCAGTGAGGGGTGAGGGGCAAAGTAGGCCTGTAGTTGAGCAATCACTCAGTCCTGTTCGGGTGAGGATCACAGGAGAGGCCCAAAAGACCACACCAGTGCCAACCATGGGGTGGAGAGAAAAGCCTGAGTATCTCCACAGAGTAGGGCTCATTGTGGTGCAGAGGGGCTGATTGGGGCACAATGGTGCTACAGTATGGGGCTACCTGGCGGGCAGCCCCTGCACTTAAGTGCCCCAGGCAGCCCATCAGCATCTGCACGTGCACTGTGCCAGAGTAAATAACTTCACCATAGGATAGTACTTGCATTGGGCAGTACTATCTTATGTCAAAGTGTGACAAAGGCATCTTCCAGGCCTGGTACTATTATGGCCCTGCCCTTGTTTTTGAGCAAACTGCCCACCTTGCTCACCTGCCATGCCTTGTTGATAAATGATTATCATGTCAAATAGGCAGAAGGCTGTCCTTTGTGCTCCCAAATGACAGTGGACAATCAGTACACACACCTACCATCCCTACACATGTCCCATGCCTCGCTGATGTCTCACTGTGTGATGATACTCAGGCTGCCCCCCACTGCCCATGCTGCAGATATGCAAGGCTGCATGCAACATGCCCTGTTTCCCTCCATGCACAGCAGGAAGTGAATTTGACACAAGTCCCAATAGCACCTGTACTATTCCTTTTCTTAAGTAAAGTGAGATTGCATAAACTACAGTTCTATTTGCCTTTACTGCCTTATGAGAGTAAAATGCTTGCTTTTGCTGCATTTTCTTTATATCTCAGGATATCTGTTTAAGCACCTGCATTAGTGTTTTAAATAAAATCCACAATATGCTTGTGCCAAGCACTGGGAAATTAGAAATGTGGGTGTTGAGCAGAGCATCTTCCTTTATATCGTAAGAAGAAATTTAAAATGTCAGTTTGCTCAGTCAGGTGAGAGTAATCCTATACTAGGAAGCAATTAGGAGGTTTTACAACTATTAGTTGTCTCAGGTCAGGATGATTAGAAGAGCAATCCCATTTATTTAAATAAATAGTAGATGATATTAATATCAGTATTCCAAGGGCTTAAGACTTTATTGTCATTTAATAAAATTATTTTAGAAAATTACATTTCTCTCCTAAATCAGTCTGTAAAAAAAAAAGAGAGAGAGAGAAACACTTCTTTTATACCTTTATATATATATATATACACACATACACACATACACACGCACATACACACACACACACACACACACACACACACACACACGAGAGATTGTGCTTGAAAATATATACATCTGATTTCCTTCCCTCCCCTCATAGCCTACTTTTTTTTTTAACCCTGCCTTACACAGATATGCATAAAGTAGAAAGTTGAAGATTTATCCCTTATCAAGTATGGCATCATAGCAGAGTACATGTTTCTGTTTAGGATTGTCTGTTGGGTCACATATCTATCCACCTGGAGCCATGGATTCAGAGGAAACTCATCAAGGAGAACTTCACAGAGTTTCCAACTGATTTCCCCGCATCTCTTCAGTTTTCAGTGAAAGGGAAGATTGAACCCCGAGGCAGCTAATGAATAAGCTAAGAAGCTTCAAAGAGTTAAATATTCTATCATGAAATGTTCCAACAACTTGTAGGGTAAGTGTTGTATTTGACCACAGGCACTTTCAATTTAGATTAGCTCTGTTATTTGTGATAGTCTCCTCTGAATCCACTCATCATTAGCTGTCAAAAATCCTCAATAACTTTCTGTATAAGAAGTATCAGAAACAATAGAAAGTTCAGCATAATGTCACGCTATAAATTTGGTCATGAAGGGGAAGGGTTCTTGATCTTCATGGTTTGGGGAAACAAGACAAAGCAAGAAAATAGCTTACATCAGGTTTATCTATCCCAACTTTGCAGTTGGTCCAATAAAAGTTATAATTCACAAAAATCCTTGAATTAAGTTAGACAGAAAGGTGATATAAGTTACTTTGTTCTGATGCTATTTGCTGGTAGATAAAAGTCTCTCAACTGGTAGGTAAAAGTCTTCATTTTCAGTTTGTGCTAGTGAATGATTAATAAAGAGTTTAGATGTAGCTGGTTGATACTACAGGGTATGCAACTGCTTTTAGGTGAGGGAATGCTTAGTGCAGCATATAGTAATGAGCTTTAGCAGGCATGTGGTGTGGCCAGGCTAAAGTGTCAAAGGTCTCTTGCCTTAACCTAGATCTAAGGCAAAGGTGGGCAAAATATGGCCCACAGGCCATATCCAGCCCACCAGACCATTCTATCCAGCCTGCAGGGCCCCTAAAAAATTTAGAAAACTAATATATCTGCCCCTTCCTGCTTGTCAAAGCTGACAGAAGGCAGGGGAAGTAGGACTCTGCAGAAGCCACCAGCAGGATCAAGAGGCTGCAGATGCAAGGCCCGGTGGCCTGTCCCCCCAGCCAGAAGCCCCGTGCAGAGCAGAGGCTTCTGGCCTGGGTGACTGGGGCTGTTCCTGCCTCCCTGCACCAGAGGGAAAATCAGATAAGAAGTGTTGGAGGGAGGAAGGGGAGGACTGCGGGTGATTGCCCCAGTCCTCAGGGTTGGGCTGAACCAGCTGCTTCAGTCCCAGTACTGCAGCCAGGAGCCATGTGGTGCCAGAGTGGCTGGCAGGGGGTTGAAGAGGAGCAGCAGCAGCTGCAGGCAGAGAAGCTGTGAAAGAGGCAGCAGGCAGTGGGGGAAGGGGCAGCAAGTGGGCACGCAGAGTGCAGTGACAGGTGGGTGGAAATGCAGGATCTACTCTGGTGTGCCAGTGCCAGGGCCAGGGCCAGCAGGGGACCGTAGTGGAGTGGCAGGGAGGGAGGGGCGGGTGGCTCCCCCTCTCCCTACTGGCTTAGCCTGGCCTGTCTCCATAGAACACTGCTGGCCTGCTCCCCACGCTCTCGCCACCCTGCTCTGGGGCCCGCTGGCACTGGCCCTGGCACATGGGCCCTGTGCTCCTGCCCATCTGTCCCTGCCCTCTGGTCCCCCACTCACTGCTCCTTCCCCCCGCCTGCTGCAGCCATTTGCCCACCACTGTCACCACTTCTCTCCACTACCTTGCTGGTTGCTCTGGCATCACATGGTTCCCAGCTGCAGCACCAGGATGCAGGATGCAGCAGGAGCCAGCCCAGCCCCTGCAGTTCTTGGACGGCCCCATGTGGTGCCAGCTGGGCCGGTTTGGCTCCTGCTGCATCCTGGGGTTTTGGTCATGCAACTGGGACATGGTGCCAGAGCAGTGAGCTGGAGGAGGAACAGGGAAGTAGCAGAAGGGCAGTGGTGGCAAATGTGGGGAAGTGACTGTGAGCTGAAGCAGGGGGCTGCACCAGTGCCCCAGAGCCAGGAGCAGCAAGAGCACAGAGCCCAGCCTTGGAAGAGTGCTGCGGCAGGCTCTGGGCGGGGGGGGGGACAGCTATTGGCAAATTGTCCCCTCTACACATGCCAGAACCCTCCTCCCCACACACTTCCAGGCCCCCACGAAACACATAGCCACCTACACCACATATCCACACCCCCCACATGCCTGCCCACCCCATATACACACACACCCATACCTCCCACACAATCCTCCACACTCCACATACCCACACACCCACAAACCTATACTCACTATACTCACACACCCACACCCCCGTACAATATACAAGACTAAGACTTTATTTTAAGTTATTGTGCAGTCACCTCTGTGTACACTACAGAAACACATGTAAACGAGGACAAAAATATTTTTTTTAAATTAAATTCATAAATGTTGTAGTAAATGTTTGATTTTTACAATATAATTTGGTATTTTTCTGGTTCTGAGATGGCAAACCCTTGCTGAAAGGAGTACTTTTGCAGGGGTAAGGGGAAGGACTTCCACTGGCAAAGATCAGTTGCTAGGGGTAGGACTTCCAGTCCCAATATGGCAATCAGGGAGTAGGGCATCTGTAAAGTGGCAGGACTAACCTCATGGCCCTCAATGGCTTGCTAAAACTCAGTAAGCGGTCCTCTGCCTGAAATAATTCCTGCCCCTGATCTAAGGGCCTTGTTATACATTACATTGAGCCACATGAATGTTGATTGGTGTTAGTGCTAGTTTGAGTTTGGAGCAGTCACATGTTGAGGCCAGAAAGGGCCTGGAGAACTGAAGGGTAAGAACTCCCCTACTCCCATTCTAGACTTCACCCTTCTGCATGGGGCTCCCCTGGGCCCCATTGTGACTCCTGCTCTTCATTTACTTGTGGCTTCCTACTCTATCTGTCCCAGAGAAGCAGGCAGGGAAGTGTTGAGCCTGCCCAGACAGCAGCAGCAGTGGTGACAGCAACAACTGGGCAGGCAGGTTAACCCTTCCTTGTCTGTTCCCCAGGATACACAGTGTAGGCAGCCACAACAAAACAGGGGGAAAGAGTAGGGGTGGTGAGAGGAGATTTGTGGTGCTGGTAGCACAGGGCAGTGGGCCTGATCCAGGACAGTGAGGGAGTGGGTGTGGGTAGGGTATTTACATTAAGATGTAATAGAGTGGCTCACCTTAGTGCAGGGGTGAGCAATTATTTAGACCCACAGCCCACATAGGGAGTTTTGGGGAGCTGTTGCAAGCTGGGTCAGTATTCCGCTCAAAACAACTCACTAGACCTCCCTATTTGGGATGTGACTGTGAGGGCAGGGGATGGGAGATGGGGCAGCAAGTTTAGCCTCTGCCCCACCCTTCTACCTCAAGAAGAGGCTCTGGCATATGCCACAATCCCCAGGGGGAAGCTGCCACTTGCGTCCACAGATGATGCTGGTGCCCATCCAGTGCTGCTTCAGGTGCATGGGCTGGGAGCTGGTGTAAGTTGAGAGGCTATGCTGTAGGTGTGAGATGGTTGGGAGGGCAAGGGGGAGGGAGAGGAATAGGGTGGGGAGTGAGAGACACAGAGAGATGGCCCTGCCCATGATAAGCAGCAGCCACTGGTCTGGGTACCAGGCAAAAGAAAACCTGGCACTGGGCACACACATTGTTTCTGGGGCCCTCCTGGCTATTTCTACCTGAAGTCCATGCTGAGGCTGCCCTGCGACTCTTTCCAACTGCTGCTGTTGTCACCCTGTGGGCCTGGAATGGCCTATATGTGATGCAGGGTGGCAGCAGTGGGGAGGAGCTGTATGGTAGCCCCAAAACGGGCTCCTGGCAGCCACAGCCAGAAGGGCCCTGGAAGTGGCAAGTGTGCCCATTGCCTGGTTCTGCTTTTCCCTGGTGCCCAGCATTTGCCACTGTTGCTCATCATGGGCAGGGCCACCTTTCTCTGTTTTTCCCCAACTTCCTACCCCTCACCCTCACCCCCCAACCATCCTGTACCTACAGCATGGCCCTGCAGCTTATACCATCTCCTGATCCATGCACCAAAATCAATGCCAGGCAGGTGCCAGCATCAGCTGAGGACACAGACAGCAGTTTCCCTCTGGGGATCAGGGCATCCTCCCAGCTCCACAGGTGACACTGCTGCATCAGCCTGTCAGCTGTAGTCCTGGGCAGTCACCCCAATCCCTGGCAGGAACCTGCAGGCAGCATCCACAGCTGATGCCCGTGTGCACCTGGCTCTCCTTCCAACATGTGGGGCAGGAGGTGGTGTAAGCTGTGGATGGGGCTGGGACATGCCTGCCTGACAGAACACAGCAGTTGGAATCACCAGCTCCCTACAGGCTGAATCCTATGAATGGCTGCTGATCCACTGGCCAGATACAATCAGTTGGTGGGTCACATCCAGCCTGCAGGCTGTAGTGCACCTCAAGCTTAGTAACACAGATCAGAGATCATCCTGCCCTAGAATGGCATAACTTTGAACTGCCTAACAAGTGCTTAATACTACTTTCCAGTGTTATTATGCCAACACGATGATTGTATTTTTATACCAGGAAGTTCTAGATCATAGGGTTTAGGTGGCAAACCTAGTCAATAGAATTATTTTCCCATTGAAAACAATAAAAGAAAAGATGTCATTGTTATTAAAAAAAAGTGGTCAGATTTCCATGGGTATTCTGAAACCTGAAATATCTTCAGTTTTAGGGGGTATTTTTTATGAAATATATTTTTAATAAAGAGACCAACAATACTGAGAATACTTTCAATTTAATATTTGGGTTATAGCTTTTACCAAGTCATTGAGCCAATAATTGCCATCACTGGTACAACTTCCCTCTGATGCTTCCCTGTCAGAATATGAAACATTATTTGATAGTCTGATCTCAAGGTCTAATGGAATCAGAGAGTTTCCTGAAAGCTCTGAAAGAAAGAAGAGTTTTGCTGACATCACTTTGTCAATAGTTTTGTAGAACTTTATAATGATATTTCGATATTGACCATCAGTACATTGTTTAATGACATCCTTCTTCCTTAGTTCTGTTCTCCTGGGTTTATAGGTTACCGGCAACAGAATATACATAAGAGAAGACATCTAGAGTCTAGTGACAGGTTTTATATTGAGACTGATTAGTTGTGCTAAAAATCTTCCTTTTTTCTTATTTTTTAAAGCTTATAGTATTGTTGTGTGAGAAAAGATGAGTCTATTTAAGTAGGTGTCTGGGAGGTCTAAAGCGGGTGATTTGTACTTTTTGTTTAATGTTGAATTCTTAATTCATAACATGTTTTGCTGCTTTGTGGCTAGTAAAGTAGATGTCCTGCAAAATTTCCACTAGTTTGTAAGATTTTGCCAATGCTAATGTATTTATCCACTTTCCATATAAAGGCTATCTCTGGATTCAGGTGAAGTTTTCATATTGGGAACCCTTTCAAATTAACTTACTGTGTGTGTGTGTTTGTGGAGGAAAATGAGCTACTACTTTCAAGTCCTGTGATTTTTTGCTTTATAGTTTAGGTAAATGTAGTAAAAAATGTAAACTATCAAACTTGAAAGCAAACTTGTTGAAAATGTCTATTAAGCCAATGCAATTTTTCTTATAAAAGTCATTTTGTGAAATTTTTCCTGATTTCAAATGCTGTCCCAGTTTAGAATGAGAATTTTCTTAACACTTAAACTTTTCAGGGCTTGGAACATTATTTCATTTTTACATTTCAGAACCACTTATTTCAACTAAAGGGTTAACATCTATATTGATATAGTGATATGGCTAAATAATTGGATTTTTTTTACATATACCAGTGTGTCGGAGGTACGTGCAATATGGCTTTGGACCTCTCCTGCCTGATGTCCTACTGGAGTATGTCATCAGCGTGAAATCAGCACCACCACCACTGATCTCTGGTCTTATACTCTTTCTTGCCTTCTTTACTTTTGTATCCTACGATGTTGGGAGCTGGTTATGTCGGCTGATGGGGTTCTTGCCTGCCCCTCAGAACATCTTTGTGGAGCTTTGCCTCACCTTACATCCATGTCCTGGATGTTCAATGTCTGGGTCATATCATTCAACTGCCTGTGGCACTGGGAATAAATCACCTTCTCATATATGATTGGGATGACTGCATGTGCAGCTGTCCAGACAAATTATAGAATGGAATATGAAGGCATTATGCTCTGGACCCATCTATTTGCTGAACCCGGGAGAGAAAAACCTTCTGACATTCATTCACTAAGGCCTCTCAGCTTCATAGATTCAAAACAACTCATGATTTATTTCAAAGTCCATAGCTTAATCAACCATAATTACTTCATTAAGGGTCTTCAAGTTGATCAACTTAAATCAATTTACAGTTCCATATGCCTGCACCACTAATCTCATGGTGAGCCTAGAGATACATGCCTCATGGGAAATCTTAGGTCTAGTGTCATATAGAAGCTCCTGCAGGTACCACCCCCCACGGTCCATAAATCAATTCCTCCCAATCTGGACTTCCTCCCTTGGAGTAAGTTGGGTTTTGCACTCTGGGCCCCTTTCTTCTGGGCCCCTTTCCTCCTAGCATTTTTTCCTGAAGAAAAAATTCAGGGAGGACGAATTCAGAAGACTCCCCCTCTGTGCTGATGTCATGGGGCAAGTCCTCTACCAATTCAGTGGGGAGTCCAGCCTTTTGACTTTGGCATACCTGCAGCTGGCACGGAGCCTGCACAGCAGCTCATCGGCACTGGCTCCCACTTTAATCCCCATTGCTTCAGTCCCCACCTGGTCAGGATTCAGCTCCCTGGAGTTTTACTCCTCGTTTTTTTTTTTCAGTGGTCCTCTGACTACTCTGGACTGCCATCTCACTGTCACTGTCCACAGATTGCCACAGGGTGCTGCGGACAGGAGATCCCTTTTCCTTCCCACACCCCGAGATACTACGGACTCTGCTCGGCTGCCCCTCTTCAGGGCCAGAAGTAGCTGCCTCAGGGCTTCCACTACTAATCCAGAGAGAGCACTTGATCTGCACTGTCAGCTGCTCCTTTCGCCAGCTGGGATTTCCCTTGCACCTGCGGTGAGTATTGCTTGATTTTTGGCTTTCAGAGTTTCCTCCTTGTCCTGCTCTTCTCCCCTCACACAGTGGAATAGAGTAGGAGGGAGAGAAGGGAAACAGTAATAAAGAAGAGAAAAAGAGAAAGCTAACAATTTAACATTTTCATTTTTAATTTTTTTTTATTCAATATGTGTTCTTGGGGAATTTGAAAACATTGTTTCAAAATTTCCTTTGAGAGAGAATTTATTTATTTATTTATTTATTTTATCCAGCTCTTAAGCAGTTGTACAGGGAAGAATCTGATCTAATGTCTTCCTGTTAGGTTTGATCTGAATCCACTAAAATCAATTTCAGGCATTAATGGGACCTAAATAAAGTCATTCCTAGGAGACTAGATAATTAAAGTGCTTCAGTGTATTTGGCCTCTAGCTTATTTATATTATTTTCATTCTGTGAAGTTATCCTGTAACACTCACAGCCTGATTAGTGTTGAACATAAGGCTGTCAGGAGGGTTTGAAAAACTTTATTGATAATCATTATTCAGCTATTTTGTAAGGTTTAAAAGTAATAATAATTAGGATGGGATTTTTTTTGGTTTAGTTTTTTATAAGAGTTATGTTGGAAATATCAATATCCACTTCTGGTTTCCCTGTTCTCTCACTGTAGAGCATCACTGGTGGAAATGTGATGACCTGGAAACATAGACAATACGTGGGGGTGGGAGGTGGGGGGGCACATATCCCACAGATTTCTGTGCCAATGGTGGGGCACAGAGCTGGAGTCCAGATGGAGCCATAGCTGGGCAGTAGCAGTGGCAGCACAGAATTGTGCCCCCCCCCCCCACCGTCAAAAGCCGCACGTGTGCTATTCCCGGGA
>NW_005843212.1:228992-230822 GCF_000455745.1 Alligator sinensis
ACTGTCAACAGCTGCACGTTGTCTATGCCTGGAAAGCTTCTTTCTCCAAATTCATTCTATCTGCTTTTAGCCCTTTTAATCTAAAAATCTATTTCTCCAATGTAATTGAATCCCAAATTTGCAATTCCAGACCTATATCTCTTACCATTGTCTCCTCAACTGTCTGCTCCTTGTGACTGAATAGGATCCTCCTTCAAAACCTTTCTTCAAAACTTTCTTTTTTCCTGATGCATAGAAAAACTGCAGATATGCTGAGACCAGAACTTATTCTGCCAACCAATAGTGTACCACTGAGTGTGAGTGTATTGCACAAGGCAGTGCCATGTAGAGAAACAAAGCACTAGCTCTGGAAGCAGTGAATCACATCAGTGCAGTGCTATATATCAGTGCAGCATATTAACTTTTAATGCAGTCATAATGCTTGTCTTTCTGCAGGTAGTGCCCATGCAGAGCTGGAACCATGGTATCTCAGGATGATGTTTTTTCTCACTGTTCATAGCACTCCACTGCATAACTGTCTCTCTTCATCTGTTGTCTTTCATTGTATATTTAAGTTGTAAGATAAGAGGGCAGATGCTTGCTTTTTTGTTCTGTTTTATACAGCCTAAGACAAAATGTGATCCTCTTGTATGACTACAACTCCTACAGCAATGCAAATAACAGCAATATATCAATTTATTATATTCCAACAGAAAGGTTTTGATGGAAATTTGCCTGGTTTCCTAGTTTGGCCACCCAGCTTCTCAGCAGTTTAGGTCCCAATTCTTTGGCAGTATTCCTAGTGGGCTGAAGGGGCACCTGGATGCACAAAAACACCCAGGTTGTCTTTACGCATGCTTCAGGGGTAGGGAGGGGTAGCCTCACAGAGCCACTCTAACTAAAGTACCCACAGCATCTCATGTATTCAGCATCCCATGCTTCAAACTGGTGGCGGGCACTTTACTTAAAGCACCCCCACCACTATTTTGAAGCTCATGGACACTAAATACATGAGATGTGAAGGCTTCTGGAACATGCTAATTGGTATGCTCCAGCAGACTAGATTAATCAAGTCTGCTCCAATGCCCTATAACAGGGGTAGGCAACCCCTGGCACAGGTGTCAGTGTGTGGCGCTAGAAGACATTTTGCTTGGCATGCATGCCTTTGGGTGGATGGCAGGGAAGGGGCTGGGCTACATGGCCAAAACAAGGATCAGGCCCTTTGTGGCTCCCCTGCCATCCTCCCCAGGCATGCCAACATGTTACGCATTGAATTTTCAGGTGTTTTTGGCACTCTGCCCAAAAACATTGCTGACCCCTGCCCTATAATTACAGCAGCAGTTCCTAAAACTTTCATGCTTATGGCTCCCTGGCAACCTGGACTCCACAAGATGTAAGCACACAGTGTTACAAACCTGTCCACAATAGACTCCCAGACCTCTGAGTTTCTTCTCACTGTGCTGCCACTTGCTCTAGTGTAGAAATTGAGGTTGCCATGAGAACTCCTTAATGCAGCAAGCTGCAGCTCCACTGTCCTTATACCAGGCTCTGCAGATGCAGAGAGAAATTCTGTGCCAGCCACAGGTAGCCAACCTGTTTGAGTTTTATAGATCCTCCTTTCCTTGCAAAGGGTAGCCTGGAGTACCACTTTTCCAGAAATTATTCTTTCTATAGGCAATCAGAAAGAAGATAAAATAAAATAATTTATTATATGGGACAGAAAAAATATTACAGAAGGCAAACTGACTGCAGGTTTGGAAACAGAAAAGCTAAACAAGGAAAGATTCTTATCCTTTCATCTAGCCACTCCTCAGTTCCCCTGGAGAGATCAGCCAGCATTCTTACAGATCA
>NW_005843212.1:230835-231515 GCF_000455745.1 Alligator sinensis
TGATTTGATTTTACCAGTCCTAGCAGCTAGATCCCAAAAGCCTGAGATCCAAAGACACTTATTCTATCCTAGCTAGATGCTAAAATCCTCTTAGGCCAGCTGCCTTCCCCTCCCCACACCAGCATTGTTCTAGTGCTAGAATTAGAATTTTCACTAGAATTGAGCAGAAGTTTCTGGCCTCCCAGGCATACCTCTTGCCTGATGGGCCATTACACTCAGATAACTTTCCTACAGAGGAGGAAATTTCCCCATTACAGGAAGAAAATGCTCTGAGACTCAAATCCTTTTATCTGTGCCTGAGAAGGGTGACTGGGATGATAATTGACTTTAAGTGCGCATGCCTGATTCTCCTTGCTGAAACATATCCAACATTGTAAAGATATTATAAAGATATTGTCACAACCCAAAGTTGTGGTTTTTTGTTTTTGTGTGCTTCGGCACCGCTAAATTATGTTCCCGCCAAATTGCAGCTTCTTTACACGGTGGAGTTTTCTTTTGCAATAGGAGAACCTGCGTGCAAAAGAGTATTTCCCGCCGTTTATAGCCTTCTTTGCATGGTGCATTTCTTTTGCATCATAGTGATGCACGGTGCAAAGGAGTTCCCGCCATTTGTATTGAGATTCGCGCCACATTATTGGCCGATCTTAATATAGGCACACGTGGCGGCTAGCGATTGGCTT
>NW_005843212.1:231594-238693 GCF_000455745.1 Alligator sinensis
TTTTTTTTTCTCCTTAAGAGGGCAATAGAGGGCCGATTTACCGAACCCACGGAGTCTTAACAACTCCGGGGGCCTATTTACCGAACCCACGGAGCTTCAACCACTCTGGGGACCAAACAGCCTCTAGCCTCTCCCCGTCGCCGAGCGCAATCCTAAAACGTATCCCTTCCTTTTGAAACTATCGAACCCGCGGAGCTTCAACCACTCCGGGACCAATCACGGAGCCGAACCCGCGGAGCTTCAACAACTCCAGGGTCAATTGTCGGAGTCCTTTAGTGAGGATTTAAGCGGAGCTGAGCCTGGAAAACTGTCCAGCCTACACCACGACCATCTTTGGTGTAAGTAAACAATCTTTTAATCAACCATTACGCATCCGTAACTAATTCTAGCTCGCCACCAGTCTTCTTCGACCCCGCGTGCCCGGGCTGCTGGCCACAGCCTGCGTGCACAAAGACAGGTTCGCATAACGCTCCTAGCCCACACATGGCCGCATGGATGGGATCGGGAGGCGGCCCGCACAGATAGATCTATATCTATATCTATCTATATATATATAGATAGATATAGATATCTATCTATCTATCTATCTATCTATCTGTATAATATCTTTACAATGTTGGATATGTTTCAGCCAGGAGAGTCAGGCATGCACACTTAAAGTCAATTATCATCCCAGACACCCCACTCAGGCACAGACAAAAGGATTTGAGTCCCAGAGCATTTTCTGCCTGTAACGGGGAAATCTGCTCCTATATATAGATATATATGTATATAGACAGCATAATATAATCTATACAGTGATAACAGTGACATAAATGGATAGAGTATAACACTAGCTTTCCAATGAGATCATATGTGCTGTACCAATACAATAAAAACAGGAAAACATTCATGACATCCCACAACCCCCCCACAACATAATAGGGGTTATGACAACCACGTGCTCCAGCTCCTGGGTTTCTCAGCTCCACGGCAACCTGAGCCCCAGGTTTTCAGCTCTTAAGATTCTGATTTTCTAAGTTCCCTGACTGTTCAGCAGCTCAAAAGCCTTTGGAGCTGAAATACCTGATTTTCTTACCAGGAACACTTTGGGAAGGTTGGTGAATCTCAAGAATATCTTCATGATGTGGATCATGAAATAAAACACTAAACATAATCAGATGAAATTGTGAGGGTTGGCAACATTGTGTCATTCTTTACTATTTACTTATACCCCATTACTCTGTCCCACAAATACATTATTGGTTGCTAATTGAACATGTCAGATGTAAACCCCATGGTCCATATTTTATTGCCTCTCAGTTTTCAGAAATCTAGATATCAGTGAGAGTTCTTTCAAGGTTCCTTCCTGGCTATCTTCAAAAGGAAAGGTCCTCTGTTAAAAGCAAATGAAACAGGCCAACAGGTGAGGTAGAACTTTTTGACATACAGTCATTTTTATCCTAGAAGGCCCATTTTCTTCACATTAGTTTCATGGATAAAAAGGCCCTGAATCAGAGTATGAGCGTCCTAATGTCAACCTCAGGACTGGGATACTGACATTCTATTGCATTCCCTTGTAATATTTCCCCTCTTGGCACAAAAATTGCTGCTGCTTCAGTACCTGGCATTAGTAGGACCTCAGATAAAACAAATGCATACCAAATGCTGGGCGCAATTTCAGCCACTCTCACAGTAGCCACCCTGGGAGTAAGACATTTCCGCTTCTGTTTTCCTGACTAAGGGTAGCAATAATGAAGTCCACACAAAGGGAGCAGCTGTAGGAGCATTAAGGGAAAGAGTGTGATCCCAAATCAAATACTGTGTTTGTCCTTGCTCAGATATAGATTCCTTGTTATAAATTGTTAAACATAGATGCTTACGTTTTATCCATAAAAATATGCACTTAACTGCTGTATATGTAAAATCTCACTTGTAAATGAAAACTTAATGATTATGCATGTAAACAGACAGGAAGGGAGACAATAACATGTTTTTCATGCTATTTACGGATGGGATTCTGCTCAATGAAAGGAAAACGAGACAATGGACTTCAAGACTAGGATTTGGTCATTTTTATGAAAAGATATATATTCAATTTACCTTACCTGATACTGTTTAGGTCCATGTATTAATTTAGCCCTGTGGTGGTTATTTAATTCATGAATATGCACATTTTTATGGTAAGAGATTATTTCCACATTCTGTTTCTCCTTTAAAAATGCTAAGTTTTAAATTGTATTTTAGTTTGGTGCAAATTTCTATACATACGGGACATACCTATAACTAGGTGCTAAGTAGACTGAGAATGATTCAGTGAATTAGCAGAATATGTGCAAATGTAGCTAGTGAATGTTCAAATAGATCAAAATTTAAACAGGAAAAAAGTGTAATCTGAGGACTTATAATTAACTGAGTTGGGTAATAAGATTTTTTTTTCTTAGGTGGTCAAAAGCTTATGACATCAGCTACTTCTGTGACATTGCAAATGCTTGAAGATAAAAACACATGAATGGAGATGTCTTCATGTGAGCTTAGTTCTCTTTCATCTAGGCACAAAATGGATCTTTCCAGTTTTAATTGCAAATGATCATCAAAACCACAACAGATGAATTCAAACTCAAGGCTGGTTATTTTCAAAGCTGAAATCCATCCTTGATGAAATGGAAAAAAACCCACTTATATTCAGGCCTTTGATACATTTATTAGAGAGAGAAAGAGTACTTGATTGTAGGTTAGGCAGATTATGAATTAAATTTTGTAAAAATTCCTAAGTGATGTGGGAGCCTAAATCCTATTTTTAAAAATCATTTAGGCACTTAGAAAGTGAGTGGAACTTATCCTCTGAGTGTTTAAGGGTCAAGTTACCTGTTATACTTTGACCATACTAAGGGAACCTAAAAAGTGAGCATCAACACATTAAAGCTGTTTAACACATGATAAATGCCCTCTGAAGATCTAACAGTTATACCACTTCAAGTGAGAGTTAACTCTGAGCTGTGCTGGCTACCAAGCTTGTGTTAGGGTAACTTTAGTCTGTTCCATGGAGATAAAACAAGTAATGTGCAGTCCTCAGGCACCCCAGGAGCAGAGAGCAGGTGTCCAGGCTCCTAGCCACACCCTTACACATCAGCTCTCTAATGGCACAGGTAGGCAAAATAAGTATAAACCCTTAACATGCAACTGCTCATAACATGTTCTAACTCGAAATGTACGTAATAGGGTTATCCTATTAAGCCATTACACTTAATTCATACATAGATTTGGTATGGACTAAGTGTAATGTATAACTTTCCCTTATTAGTGTCTCTTGAAAACAGGACTTATTCTCTAGACAGGCTTAGGGATTGTCTATACTGTGGGAGCTTCTGGTCCTGAGAGAGAGAGCTGAGCACACCCTGATATACTCTA
Source organism: Alligator sinensis (assembly GCF_000455745.1). NCBI lineage: Eukaryota > Metazoa > Chordata > Crocodylia > Alligatoridae > Alligator > Alligator sinensis. The sequence goes on from NW_005843212.1 coordinate 234,985, forward strand.
GGATGCCTCCTCCCCATACCCTCTACTGACATGATCCACAGCCAGAAGGTTTCCATTGAGACTGCTCCAGGATCAGTCCCTGTGCCCAGTCTGTGACAACTGTGACAAAGTCAGCACTGGAGACAAACCCAGAACAGCCTTACAGGCAAACTTCTGGTCCTGGATTGTGTCTGCAGGTTTGGGTGGGCAGGATGTTCAGCATAGTCCCTGGATCATATTGTTGCCACATCATAGAAAAGTCCTTGCACTCTTGAAAACTTACCCACTTGCCTAAAAATGGCAACTGCAAGCAGTGAAGCAACAAATGAATAATCTAGATAAAGTCATCTCATGTCAGAAACTTTGTCAAACAAAATGATTTATTCTGTGTATTTCACATATCCTGCACCAGCAAAATCCTGTCCTACTCTAAGCCCTAATTTTGGAAAGTCTTTAAAAATAATGTTAGTATTTTTCTTATGCTTCTATATCTAAAAGACAAATTACCTTAATACTGTGATTTCAACTCAGCAGGGAAGACATTGTAGCCACTGAAATCTAGAAACCTGTAACATTTATACAAATTGAGGGGCTTTTAGCAATCATAATGTCCCAGCTGTAGCATCTAATATTTCAAAATAAGTGCTATATCCCATCAGAAAGAAAGGATGACTCTGAAAATCAGAGATTTGAGATGTCTGAATAAAGTGACAGAAAAGTTAATAGAATGCAATTGAATCTGTCGAAGGTGCACAAAAAACATTGTATTACATAGTTTTACCTTTTATCACATATCTATAATAAGCACTCATGATTTTACATCTATCCTATTAATAATTTATTGTTAGGAGTAGGACATTAGGACCAGAAATATCAGGGTGGATTGTAAACTTACCATCCAGCATAAGTAAAAGTTAATGCTAGTTATGCCACTAAGAAACAGAATAAGAACTTAACTGTGACTCTAAAAATATTCCAGATGAAGGGAGAGAGGATTTCACTTGGGTCAATATGATCCATTATAGCTTTTGTGTGTGTGTAGTCTATGGAACAATAAGGACAAGCTAATCCATGGTAATTAAGCAGCTTTTTTCTTCCAGTATAAGCTGTCCTGTTTATTTACTGAGGGGTATGGGCAAGCACTTAAAACAAGTACAATAGTCAGTGGATGTGTACTAATGAATGATAAGTCCCTGCCTTTTTTAAATAGGTATAATTTTTTTTTGTCTATCCACCACCTGCAAGCCAATGGGCATAAAGTAGGAGCAGCTGAGTGGAGTCTCAGATTTATTGTTGGCCTTATTTTGGGATACCCATATGACTTAAGATATTCATACTACATCATATCATCACAACATATATAACAACTATATTTCTAAAGCCACTTTTCCAAAATATCTGAAGAACTGAGGCATCGAACAATGCATGTAAAACAATTTCTAATTAAGTTAAATAACTAAAAATAGTCATTACTGTCAGGAAAATTGCAAGGATTTAGTTAAATAAAAAGCAAATGCAAAGCAAATTATATAATAATGTCATTGTTTTGTAGCAATTCGAAAAAAATATCTAGGTTTTTAGGTTGTTTTCAAAGTGCAGAGAACTGAAATGTACCAGATTTCCAGATGGGAGGGAGTTCCATACCATCAGTGCTGCTACCACAAAATTTGATTCCCTACCAGTTTCAAATATGATGGTGGAAGCCCTGTACACTATGTGCTGTGAAAGTGCCAAAAGCCTATCGGATGGAGACACAAGGAGAAGGTCTTGACTATGAAGTCCCATTCAGAGTTTTCTGCACCAATAAGGCTGATTGTAAGCATTTATCCCTCCCTCATCCATGTGGGAACCAATGATGCAGGCAGGAGTAGTCCTGACCGTGTCATAGGTGACTACAGGGTTCTGGGGGCCAGGCTTAGGGAGACGGGGGTGCAGGTGGTCTTCTCATCCATCCTCCTAGTCAGAGGTCACAGTAGGCATCACAGCACCTGCATCAGAGAGGTCAACCTGCGGCTCAGGAGTTGGTGCCATCGTGCAGGATTTCGCTTCCTGAATCACGACCCACATTTCCTGGCAAGGGACTTCCTGGGACGTGATGGACTTCACCTCTCTGCAAAAGGTAAAAGTCTTTTTTCCAACAGGTTGGCTGATCTCCTACATCAGACTTTAAACTAGCTCAGACGAGGGTATGGGGAGGCAGGAGAAGGAAAACATCAGGAACCTGCAATCCATGGGATGTCCAGCAGTACAGCACAGATAAGCAATAAGCAGGTAAGCAATAAGGGACTCATTGGGCATCAGAGCCGGGGCGCAACAAAAGCACCAGTCAGAGGGCTCAAGTGCCTATACATTAATGCTAGGAGCATGGGGAACAAGCAGGATGAACTAGCACTCCTGCTTGCAGAAAAAACTAATGACTTCGTGGGGTTAACAGAAACCTGATAGAACTCTACCCATGACTCGGTGGTACCCATTGAGGGCTACAAGCTGTACAGAAATGATAGAGTAGGGAGGAGAGGGGGAGGGGTTGCACTCTATGTCAAGGAGTGTTATATATCAACCGTTATCAAAATGGAATTGGAGGAGGAGAAAGTAGAAGGATTGTGGGTTAGGATACATGGAGGTCAAGGGGAAAGGGATTTGGTGGTAGGGTTCTGCTACAGACCCCCACACCAAGGGGAAGAACTAGATTCAGAACTCCTGAGGCAGCTCTCAGGGACCATAAAAACTAGGGAAGTGGTAGTCACGGGGGACCTAAACTACACTGACATCTGCTGGGAGATGCAGACAGTAAATTCCCACCGTTCATGCAGGTTCCTATCCTGTGTGCAGGACCTCCACCTGACGCAGGAGGTACATAGTCCCACTAGGGCGAATGCCTTATTGGACCTGGTACTGGCAACAGGGGATGATATGGTAGGGGACCTACAGATCAGTGGTCACCTCGGGGACAGTGACCACCAAATAATTGAATTCTTCATAAGGCGTAAAGTGGGAAAGGTAACTAGTACGGTGGAAGTGCTAGACTTTAGGAAGGCTGACTTCAGCAAGCTCAGGTGTTTAGTCAATGATGCACTGCAGGGTAAGAGATTTCATGAGATGGGAGCCCAGGAAGGGTGGCTGTGCCTTAAGGAAGCAATCCTTTAGGCACAGAGGGAGATGATCCCGATGCGGGGGGAAAAGGGGAAAGGGGCCAAGATGCTTCCTTGGCTAACCAGAGAAATCCAGAGCAGCCTAAGGGCAAAAAGGGGAGCATATAAACAGAGGAAACAAGGAGAAATTACTAAAGAGGAGTATACCCCCTCAGTTCACAGTTGTAGAAAGGCAGTTAGAAAGGCCAAAGCTACCATGGAGCTGAGGATGGCATCCCAAGTTAAGGACAACAAAAAATTGTTTTTCAGATATATAGGGAGTAAAAGGAAGGCCCAGGGAGGTATAGGACCACTACTGAATGGGCAAAAGCAATTGGTGACAGACAGGGGGGACAAGGCTGAACTTCTTAATGAGTTCTTTGTCTCAGTGTTCCTAAACAAGGGGCAAGACAAGTCTCACAATGGGATTGTAGAGATACAACAGCAGGGTGCCAGATCACCAAGCGTTGACCCTGAGATAATGCAGAGTCACTTGGAAGGACTGGATGCCTTTAAGTCCGCAGGCCCCGATGAGCTCCATCCGAGGGTACTGAAGGCACTGTCTGATGTCATTGCACAGCCACTGGAAAGAATATTTT
>NW_005843212.1:239294-249553 GCF_000455745.1 Alligator sinensis
AACAAGGAGAAATGCAAAGTGCTGCACCTAGGGAGGAAAAATGTCCAGCACACCTACTGCCTAGGAAATGATGTGCTCGGCAGCACGGAAGTGGAAAGGGATCTCAGAGTCCTAGTGGACTCCAAGATGAACATGAGTCATCAGTGTGATGAAGTCATCAGCAAAGCTAACTGCACTTTATCATGCATCAGCAGATGCATGACAAACAGAACCATGGAGGTGATACTCCCCCTCTATCGGGCACTGGTCAGACCGCAGATGGAATACTGTGTCCAGTTTAGGGCGCCACACTTCAAGAGGGATGCAGGGAATCTCAAGAGGGTCCAGAGGAGGGCCATTCATATGGTTAAGGGCTTGCAGGCCAAGCCCTATGAGGAGAGACTAGGGCACCTGGATCTCTTCAGCCTCTGCAAGAGAAAGTTGAGAGGCAACCTTGTGGCTGCCTATAAATTCATCACGGGGGCACAGAAGGGAATTGGTGAGGCTCTACTCACCAAAGTGCCCTAGGGGGTTACAAGAAATAACAGCCATAAGCTAGCAGAGAGCAGATTTAGACTGGACTTTAGAAAGAACTTCTTCACAGTTAGAGTGGCCAAAATCTGGAATGGGCTCCCAAGGGAGGTGGTGCTCTCCCCTACCCTGGGGGTCTTCAAGAGGAGGTTAGATAAGCATCTAGCTGGGGTCATCTGAACCCAGCACACTTTCCTGCCTATGCAGGGGGTCGGACTCGATGATCTATTGAGGTTCCTTCCGACCCTAACATCTATGAATCTATGGATATGCCACTATATGCCACTGACTATCCTATCTAAGGAAAGTAGAATAGACTGAATATGATCAAGATAGCTGAAACTTATGAACAATAGTGATGCTGCATTCAGAAGAAGCTGCAAGCAGTAGGTAAACCTCACCAGACACCTAACAATAATCATTCTACTAATCCAATCACAAGGTAAAAGAAGCTTGTATAAAAATCCCTGCCCAACAATATTTCTTTCTTTGCTGTCTGAGGATAATAATGCTCAGCTATTTAAGTTTTTTATAGATGTTTCATAGTTTCATAGTTTCATAGTTGGTAGGGTCAGAAGGGACCTGAGGAGATCATCTAATCCAACCCCCTGCCATGGCAGGAAAGAATACTGGGGTCAAACAACCCCAGCCAGATGTTCGTCCAGCCTTTTTTTAAAGACCCCCAGGGTAGGAGGCAGCACCACTTCTTTTGGAAGTTGGCTCCAGGTCCTAGCCATCCTGACAGTGAAATAGCACCTCCTCATGTCTAGCCTGAAACTACCCTCCACTAGCTTGTGTCCATTGTTTCTTGTAACTCCCGGGAGTGTTCAGGGGAACAGGGACTCTTCCAATGCCTGCTGGTCCCCTTTGACTAGTTTGTAGACTGCCACTAGATCCCCTCTCTGACTTCTTTTTTGGAGGCTGAACAGGTTCAGGTACCTCAGCCTCTCCTCGTAGGGCCTGCTCTGCTGACCCCTGATCGTGTGGGTGGCCTCCTTTGGACCCTCTCCATATTGGCCACATCCCTCCTGAAGTGCGGCGCCCAGAACTGGATGCAGTACTCCAGCTGCAGCCTGACCAGTGTCGCATAGAGGGGGAGGATCAAATCCTTGGACCTGCTTGAGATGCATCTGTGGATGCACGACAAGGTATGGTTGGCCTTCCTGACCGCGTCCCCACTTAGCTGGCCCATGTTCATTGTGGCATCAATGATGACTCCAAGATCCTTTTCTGTCTTGACACTGGCGAGAAGGGAGTTCCCCAGCCTGTAGGTGTGCCGCTGGTTCTTGCTCCCCAGGTGTATTACCCTGCACTTGTCAGTGTTGAACCCCATCCTTTTCTCATTGGCCCACCCTTGTAACCTGTCGAGATCCGTTTGCAGCCTGTTCCTTCCTACTAGCATACCCACTTCACCCCACATCTTAGTGTCATCTGCGAATTTGAACAGGGTGCTTTCTACCCCCTCGCCCAAGTCACTGATGAAGATTTTGAATAGTGCAGGCCCGAGGACTGTGCAGTAGCCAAATACTACTGCAGAGTAGCATAATAGCATGGGTTTTGCTTGGCACACTACTGCACAGTGTTGGTAGGCTACTGTGCAGTTAGCATCTCATGTAGATGTGTCCACAGAAAAGAAAAATATTCCTGGAAAAGTCATGCTGAAGAAGTTGGATAATCATTTGAATATTAGAGGTCTATACTATGTGTTGTAGTTAGAAATTGTGGATAGTTTTCTCTTTATAACTGCTCAGAGCTTTAAGTTAACAGACTTTAAACTCATGCAATATATGTATAGACAAGATTGGTGAATATTGCCGATTCTGAACTTTAGGAGGGAATAATAGCACATGGAAAATTAACATTTGGGAGGTGGTAAAAACATTCCTCTTGTAATTTTTTTTAAAGAGGCTACTGTTTGAAGAAGCTCATATCTTTAAAATCATTCTCAGTTAAGAGAGATTCATGGCTACAGGTATACAATTGATTACATTGTTCTATAAAGGTATGTCTACACTGCCTGCACGCTGTGCCTGCAATCTCTCCCACAAAGCTTACATGCTCTTCAATTCTAGTCCCAGAAATGAGATGAAGTAGTTGCCTTACAGTAGCACTGATTTCATGTAAATAAGCAGATCTGAGACAGCCTAAGAGCTGTGTGGACTACATGTTCAGTACTGCTCTAAGTTATTACCATATTTTTTTTAGATTTGATGCACACAGAGTAAGAGTGAATGGGCAGTAACCTGCCTCACACCAGTACTTGTGCACAGTTATAACCTGATGAACCCAGAGATCAGCCAGAATACGTGATTCATTTGAGCTTTTATTGCATGCAAGATTTTTAACTGATGCTCAGAGGATTAAGACCTAAAATTGGAAATAAAGCGCTGATGAGACAGTTTGTAACTGATGGAAGGAATATTCATTTTAGGTAAACTGGATTTATGTCATGCTCCCATCACTTGTGCTTCTCAGTGACACTGTGAAATCCTTTCCATGCTAACTAAAAGTATCTGTTATGGATGGTCCCCTTAGTGAACTGCTGCCTTCTGTGTTTAGTTCAAAACAACTGATCAACAAAGGAAGTTTCCACCACAACACGTGCATGTAATTTTGTATTATCTTTGCATATAAAGCTACACGTGCACATCTTCCAAATAGTTAATGTTACATAGGTTTAATAAGCACCCGATTTAACAGAGGGGAAATGAGATCAACCTTTTCTTTTCAGTGAAACAGGCTACATTTATAGGTGGGGCTGATAGATACCACCTTATTAAGATTTGCTTAACTTCACATCATAAAAACCTGTTTTTAGTTACTTTTGAATTTGTCAGGCTTTAACCTTTTCAGATGAAGTGTCCAGGCCTGGTGTCTGCTTCAGGCTGAACTTCTTTGTAAATTTTCAGTCAAAAAAGTTCAGCCATTTCCAAGAATAAGGCTATGGAAAAATATGTTGTTTAGCCCAAGTTAAAAAAAAAATTGTAGTGACCTTTTATATGAGAAGCTCTAGGGCATCCATGCTGTGAAGAAGGGATTGAAATTTGCCAGGGGAGAATAGGCTCTTGGCCAGGGATATTTATGTTGTTATCCCTGAAAAAAATTGTCAAGTTACAAGTTTTGAAAAACACTCTTCATATAGGCTCAGTAGAGACTTCCTGAAGCTTCACAGATTCACAGCTGATTTTCATGAAGATTTTGTGCATGTTAAACATGATCTACCCTCAGACACAGAGGGTGCATCCAGATGAGCCCACACACGCATTTCCCCGAGGACAAACAGCAGCAGTACAACTTGTCTCCAGGGAATGCTCCTGCATGTGCACTCTGGCACATGGTAAATTGCCCCAGGTGGGCTAGGGAAGTTTGGGGCCAGCACTTGGACTGGACCCAGCAACCTTACCTGGGGACCTGGGAGCCTCCCAGGATTGTAGCAGAGCCTGGCCAGCAGCCAGTGTGTGGCTCTGGCCATCCAGGCTCTAGTTTTGAGCAGCATATGCTGCAGCCATGTGCACTTCCCTGCTTTTTTCTCCTTTTTTTTTTTTTTTTTAGATACCAGGATTTCCCAGTATCCATTGGTGATGCGTAGGGGGTGCACATGCACTCCATGAGATTGGCTGTCCATCCCCTGGAAGTGCCAGCCATGAAATCAGAAGTGCCAGCAAAAGTGCACTTCCAGTTTTGCCGCTAGCTTGGCAATCAGCCTTTGGGGGACCCCCTTCTCCTGGTCAGTGATCAGCTACTGGGGGACCTCCCCCCTGTCAGTGATCTGGTGCCCCCCCAGACTCAGGAGGCACCAGCCACCCATGCCAGTATCTAATTTTGCCACCACACTGCAAATATTGGATTCATATGCACCACATGCTTTTCGTGGCTCCAGAAAAGGCTTTGAAACTTCATGTTTCCACTTGTGTGGACATAGTCAGGAGGGCTTTTCTAGGGATTTTTAACAGTTTGTCTGAAGTGTTCTGGGTCCTATGAATTACAGCAGGAAAAGTGTATTGAAACAAATACCCAAATACAATTCTACTTTTACATGGATAAGGAACACTCCACCAAGTTAACTTTAGCTTTGTAAATGGTGTTTTAGGCCATTTATGCAATTTTTAGGTCTTACTATTTTCTCTCATTCCCCATACCCAAAAAAGCACAAAAGTCACAGAAAAAATGGAGGACGCAGACACAGACACCAGCTTTTACCCCAATAGTTGAATTCTTAGGGTACTTGGCCAGGGAATGGTGGACCTAGGCTTTAACCCTGTCCTCCATCAGCTGAAGGACTTTGAACTTATATCTCCCATTTCCCAGCAAAATGTCCTAATCACAAGGCCATGAACTAGGACTGAACAAAAGCAACATTTACCCCTTCTTTTGAAGCTTTTGCACTGAACAGCCAAAAATGATCATTGTATGAAATATGTAGGGTGTCAGAGAGCACAAGTCAGAGGGATTCTGGTTCTGTGGTTCAGTGATGGGAGTGGTGCTGGGTCCTGCTCTCTCCTTGGGGGACCAAAGCTATTAATGCATTTTGTATGTATGAGTCATTGGATAAAATGGATAGCTGGTTGGCTAACAAATCTAAAACCTGGTCCTCTCATTCACTGGGGAATTACCACCCTATTCATAGAACTACTGGACTAAAAGGTAGAAGGATCCTCTTTTTTTCTCCACCACCAAATTGGCAGTCTTGTTTTTCCTGCAACATTTTGGGAATTTGCATGGAATTACAAACTTTCATTGTGGAATAGGATCACAACAGAACAAAAGTTGCCAGACAAGATCACTTCTGAAAATATGCAGTAAGGCACTAAACATTTATTGTAAGTGGGGGATTGAAACTGAGACTAAGTGCTGGGAAGGAGATCAGGGCTGGAATTAGTGTAAGTGAGCTCCCAACTACAGGGGAGACCCTGTTACACATGTAAATTAAAGCTCGATAGCAACCAGCTATAAAGCTAATACACATAACTTAATAGCTGGTTGGAGCTTTTTATTGTGTGATATCTACTTTGCACATGTACCTAGTCTTTATGTAACTGTACAATTAACTAGTTAATTGTATGTTACCTATAATGTGTAGAGGAGGCCTAATATACACATACAAGCTTAGGCCATGGTTCTGACTTCCCTGAGCTGGGATGTCACTGCACTGGTTACCCTGTAGTTTTATTTTAAAGCTTTCCTTCCATAAATATTAGAAATGCATCTTTTATTTTAAATGGAAGCAGGAATAGTGATGCATTTATGCACCTCTAGGATTTAAGACTTTAGAGACAGACCTATAGTATAGAAACTATAAGGAGATGGATTGTTTGTCAGCATCTCATGAGCAACCTGCTGACTGAACTGGAAGGAGATATGATTTGACAATCATTGGAATTAACAATATAATCCTTCAATACCAGAAAGATGAGGCTAGAATATAGGGACATGAGTCAAAGGCCAAATAAAGAAAAAAAAAATACAAGATCTTTCCCCAAAGATCGTTCTCTCCTTACCCCCATATAAAACATGAGTGAAAGAAAACAAATCAGCAAAGGAAGAAATTCTGTGTCATTTAAATCACTTTTATTATTGCAATATGTGTCGATTAGATGCTATATATTACCAAACAACTTAAACTAAGATTTAAATCTCCTGCAAATATGGCAAAAAGAAAATAAATATATAAAATTATGAGTATGGCAAAATCAATATAGACTATTAAACAAGAAAGTGTTTTGTTTGAATGTGTAAATCTTTCTGAGCTCTCAGGAAAAAATATCTTAAACAACTGATATATAAATACGTGAAATATCTGGTATCTTGTTAGGCATGTTGTATTATATTTGTAATGGTCTGAATTCTGAGTTTGTAATAAGTAGACCTAGTTGGACATTTTCTGATAAGCAATGTTTAATTGAAAACTGCTACTTTGCCGAGCCTGAAATGTTTGTTTTGAAACATCATGGGATAGACTCATTTTGGTCCTGTATCCAAGGTGGGGACATCAGGAAACCTTTCCTGAATTCATGAGGAGTCTGTGTTGGAAAACCTGGAAGCCTCCTTCAGCTGCTCAGTGTTATTGACATCCTTATATAGTTCACTGATGACATTAATAATGAAAGTTACAAGAACATGAATTCCAAGGAGGAACTTTGGGGTCAAGTGTAGTAGGGTTGGTGTGTTGTCATAACTGTGATGATCCAGAAGATATGAGAGGTAAGGGTTGTTTTTTTCTTTAGTGGCATCTTTTATTTGATCAATGACATATTTGAGAAATATATTAAACAAGCTTTCATGCACAAAGTGCCTTTCCACTGAGAAGCATGTATCCCAACATACTAATATTGGGTCTAATAAAATATATTGTTGCCCTGTGGGGTCAGGCCAACTCTCAGGATCTCAATGTCGTGTGGTTAGACAGGAGGCTGTGACACAATTGCACAATACAAACACACAAATCAATTAGTTGCATACACACACACACTACCAGCTCAGGCACATACACATCCAAACCAGAACTACAGAAGGTGTGGGGGAAGCCTGAAAACAGAGAGACGGACAGCAGAAAATCACAGGAAAAGAAGCAGGACAGACTGAAAGGTGGCAGGGGCAGTGGGAAAGCAGAGAAAGGCAGCAGAAAGTCACAGAAAAAAGGCAGTAGGAATTGAGAGGAGATTGGGAAACTAGTGGAGAGGGGTGGGGGCTGGAATTGAGAGAGAGAGAGAATGAGGCTGGAATTTAAGATAAGGAAGGAACTGGGATTCAGTAAAACATGACCTAACTCAGGGTTGCAAATGACAGTGGTTTTATTGAACAGGGGTGATGGTGGCACAATGTCTTATTGGTTCCCTTGCACCCACACACACACACACACACACACACACACACACACTGGAAGCAGGGGCTAGAGAGGCTTGGTGCAGGGGCTGAAGTCCACTGAAGTCCAGGAGGAGAGAGAGAGAGAGTGTCCAAATTGTAGGAGGAAGTGTGCAGGTAATATCTACCTATCCAGGCTAGAAAGGGGCCCTTGTCCAGTAGGTGTTGTCCAGAGTGGGGTCGCCGGCAGGGCCTCTGAGTGGATAGGTGGTGTGGCATGGTGCTGGTCCAGATGGAGAGGGCTTCCTACTGGGTTTGTCTTCACTGCCCCTTTTTATAGGGGCAGATCTTGTGTGACCCTAGTGACAGGAGGCATGCCCAGGCAAGGGTCAGCCCCCGGCATACTGAGCATGTGTGCTCCATGCAGGGATGTGCAGTTTCAGGTGTCTAATGGTGGGTACAATGGTTGAGTTGCTGGTTCTCCACGGTCTTTTGTCTTTCAAATGCTGGGTTCTTATCTCTGTTCCTGGGTGAGGTCCATGGTTCCTGGATGAATCAATGCGAGGTGATGGCCCAGTCGTTACAGGCCATTTAGTAGAGGCCTGGTACCATTGTATTTCAATCATTCTCATTCATCCAGGAACCAAATTACATGGAAGGGGTACGTGACTCATACAGTTGCAACATGACACAGGCAGAGGACACAAGATGAAGGCTTGACATATAGAATGGAAACTTGACATGACTTTGGTTCACTTACAAACACAGGCCTAAACCATACAATATCCATATGAAACAACACAAATCAATACAAAAATGATAATAATACAATATACAACAGTAAGTATCAATACAAATGTAATAATAATACAATATAAAACAGTGGATATCCAAAACCAAAAACTTGCTACCAAAATAAAAATGTTAAAGCTTATCCTAAGTCTGAGCTCACTTATACTTATCTATAGGGAATAGAGAGGAACAGAAAAAGTCAGAAATGGTTGGGGAAGGGGAGGGAATGCATTTTATAATAAATAAAGAAAAGAAAAACTGGGGGGGTTACTACAATATCATGAAAACATCCCCCCTCAGGGTCAAAGGAATTGTTGCATTACATAATATTGCCTCTAATGTGGAATGAAGAGAAATTAAAAAAGGACATTTCTGAGGAACCAGGACCTTTTGTTTGTTTATTTGTTTGTTTGTTTGTTTTTTACTAGTCTTAGGGATACAGGCTGTACAAGGGAGGTGTAAGCTCATAAGGATGCTCACTGAATTTAAGAGCTCTACACAGATCAAATGTCTACCAACATGGGAAATATTGTGAGGTCAAGGTCCTAGATGATCTAAACATATCTATGATCCACCACTCAATAAATGCCCTTTTATAGAGTTGGCAAGGGAGAGAATTTGGGAACTGTCTGTCTCAGCATTATCCATTGCTCTGCTGTTTGGTGTCTGAAAAGAAATAAGGGATGAGGGGCAATAAAGCTTGGAGTTACCTCTGCATTGCTTCCTACCAGACATGTGTACACGAGACGCTTAACTGTGCAGTAGCATAATTTCCTGTGCAGTAAGCATACACATCTACATGTGCACAGTAAAAACCCCTAATCACAAGTAAATTTGATACCTGAAAATGCAGGTATCAAATTTATGTGTGATTACTTACTGTGCAGTTACACAAACAGACATGACCAGGAAGCAAGTTTGCTTCCAGTTCAGCCCTGCCACTATAAGGCTGGTCTGAGGCTAGCCCCAGGGCTCTGGGCTGGGAGATTCTCCTGCCCCAGGGCTGGGCTGTCTCTATGGAAGTCCCTGCCTCTGGACTTCAAAAGCTTTCAGGGACTTAGAGCCCTGGGGCACATCAGCAGGGAGCCTGAAGTCACTCTAGGCCCCTGTTTCCCCCTGGGCAAGCTGCAGGCCAGCTGCCCTAGCCTGCCTGCACCCCAAGGAAGCAAATGGAGAAGGGGGGGCTCAGCTGCTGGCTGCCTGGGCCCAGGCCTGCCATGCTGACTTGCTATGGTCCCTGACCACCTCTGCATGCGCAACCCCTGATCTGAGACCAGGCACTGCATGGCTCTTGGAACAGAACATCTTATCTCTGTAATGTTGCAAACTCTCACAAGCAGCTTCTGTCTCATGGCTGAGCAGCTGCATGCGGGGGTAAAGTCACCCTCGGCAGCTGGGATTTCATAGATTTCATAGACATTAGGGCTGGAAGGTACCTCAGAAGATCATCGAGTCCAGCCCCCTGCCCAAGGGGCAGGAAGTCAGCTGGGGTCATAGGATCCCAGCAAGAGAAGCATCCAGTTTCATCTTGAAGGTGTTCAATGTAGGCGCTTGAACCACCTCCAGTGGCAGGCTATTCCAGACCTTGGGGCCTCAGACAGTAAAGAAATTCTTCCTTATGTCCAGCCTGAAACGGTCTTGTAGCAGTTTATGACCGTTCGAACTAGTCGTCATCCCTTGGGGCGCTCTGGAACAAACATTCCCCCAGATACTGGTGGTCACCCCTGATACACTTATAGGTGGCCATCAGATCACCCCTGAGCCTGCGCTTTCCCAGGCTAAAGAGCCCCATGGCTCTCAGCCTGTCATCGTAGGGTCTGCTTCCCTGACCTCTGATCATGCGTGTGGCTCTTCTCTGGACTCTCTCAAGCTTCTCCACATCCTTTTTGAATTGTGGACCCCAAAACTGGACACAGTACTCCAGCAGCAGCCTCACCAAGGCCGAGTACAAGGGGAGAATGACATCCGGGGTTTTGCTTGAGAAGCATCTAGGGATGCAAGCCAGCGTTTTGGTCACTTTACTAGCCGCAGCATCGCATTGCAGGCTCATGTTCATCTTGTGGTCAATGATGATCCCCAAGTCTCTTTCTTCCATAGTGCTAGCCAGCATAGCACTGCTGAGCCTATAAGGATGCTGCGGGTTTTTCTTCCCAAGG
>NW_005843212.1:250205-262474 GCF_000455745.1 Alligator sinensis
GTCAGCATTAATGGAGGGCAGGGGATCACCCTCACCTGGACTTCCCTGTCCCGTAGCAGGCATGGGCGTCCCATGGGACTGATGAAAGACCGACGCAAAGTACCCATTTAATAGGTTGGCTTTTTCCTGGGCATCAGTTGTCAGTTGCCCCATCTGGTTCAGTAGGGTCCAATGTTGCCCCTGCTTTTCCTCCGGCTCCCCACATATCTGAAAAAGGACTTTTTATTGTCCTTGATGCTCGAAGCTAGTTGGAGTTCAGTTGCAGCCTTGGCTTTCCTGTTATGCTCCCTGCAGGACCGGACCAGTGCAGAATAATTCTCCTTGGAGGTGACTCCCATCCTCCATCCTTTGTAGGCCTTTCTTTTTAGCCTCAGGGGGTCTGCTAGGTCCCTGGAGAGCCATGGGGGCTGCTGTGCCCTCTTGCTGCCTTTCCTCCGAGATGGAATAGACTTAGTTTGTGCATTGAGGATTGCTCCCTTGAGGGGCAACCACTCTTCTTGAACTCCCCTCTCCCTGGGGTCATGGTCCCTTAGGGCCTCACTGACAAGCCTCCTGAGCTTGTCAAAGTTGACTTTCCTGAAGTCAAGGACTTCAGGGATGTGGCCTCAGGTTTGCTGGCACACAGAACTGGCGCTCTGTGGATGCATTGGCTCTGCTAGAGGACCCTTCTGGACCACCTGGTCACAGTAGCAGGTCTGGAGAAGGTCCTGTGCCACCTCCAGCAGCCAGGAGCCCCTGGATCATTCCTCATCTCAGATCTAGAACCACCCAGCCCACCGTCCTGGGCCCAGACCCACTGCTTCCACTGCTTCCATGTGGGCACGGACCCACTGCTTCCACTGCTTCCATGTGGGCGCGGAGCTGGATCTGCCTGCAGTGGGACCAGGACCACACACCACTCCTGTGGCCCTGGATATTGGCTGCCAGATGGGGAGCTGCCTGTGCTGGGGGAGCAGCAGCCCCCATTGCCCCTGGATGAGCCCCCCAATCACTGCACCTGTCATGGTGTGCGCACCCATGGGAAAGTGTCCAGAAGCCGGGATGCTGGCTGCCTGTTCCTAAGCTCTGCGCCCTAGTCACCCCTAGCCCCTAGGCACACAAAGGATGTTGAACAAAGTTTTCACAGGGAAGAAGATATTTTACTGTTGGTGGGGTGGGTACTGGAAGTGCTCTGTTTTCTGGGTTGAAGGAGAGCACTGTCTGTTGTTAGGTGGGGAGAGAGGGGGGTCTGTTTGATGTGAGGGAAAGAAAAACTTGTTCTTGTGTGATGTGTCTGCAGTGAGCATGGTGCCAGGGGTGGGCAGAGTGGGTGGGAGGTCCATGGGTGGCAATGCAGGCAGGCTAGAGTGGAGAGTCCTGAAGAAGGTGGCCAGCCAGCATCTCCCACACCTGGTTCCCTGACCCCCACTGGTGTATTTGCAGCTCTCTTGGGGCCTCAGCAATGGGGGACTGTTGCTGCTGCCACTGTAGGTCATGCTTCTGCTTTCAAGTGTCCTCTATATGCCACGCCTCCTCTTACCAGGCCTTGCAAAAGAGCTCACCCCACATCTCACAGATGTTATGCAGAACACAAGTTGTGACGATGACCCAGTGGAGATTGTCTTTGATGAACTCTAGGCAGATGGTGAGGACGTGCCAGCAGCCCTCAAGTCACCTGAAGGTACACTCCACAATGGCATGGGTCTGGCCCAGGTAGTGGTTGAAGTGGGCCTGGCAGGGGTCTAGGTGGCCAATGTAGGGCCACAAGAGCCAGGGTAGGAGTGGGTAGGCAGGGTCCCCAGTGAGGAGGGGTAGGACCACCACTGAGCCTAGCTGCAGATCCAGCACCCCCATATGAAGTGCCCACTCTCCACCAGGCCTGGCAGGCCAGAGTTCTGGAAGATGCTGGCATCATGGGTACTGCTTGCCCAACTGTTGCCCATGTGCATGAAGGCCCGGTGGTGGTCAATGACAGCCTGGAGCACCACGTAGTGAAATCCGCTCCTGCTGTAGTAGGGGCGGTCTCCAGGGGGCAGGCAGGTGATGGGAATATGGGTCCCATTAAGGTCCCTGATGCACTAGGGGAATCCCAAGGTATGGAACCATGTCACCACCTCCAGGGAGTAGTGCACACAAAACATAGTGTCCACCAGCACCTCTAGGATGGCCTCCCCATCAGTGGCCTTGCCCACAGCAAACAAGTGGCCAATGTACCATAGGCTGTTGGACATGGCCAGCTTCAGCAGAGCAAGGGCCAACTGGGTGTCCGTGGGGAGGGGCGGCTGCATGCTGGTGTCCTGCTGCCCCAGGTGGGGCCAGAGCTGTTCCAGAAGATCCCAGAATGTGGCCTAGGTGAAGTTCTCCAGCTACTGCTTATTGTCCCAGGTGTGCTGGACAATGGACTGCCACCAGTCCTGAGTGGCCTGATGGGCCCAGAGGTGATGGGGCTGGATTCCCAGGAAGACAATGGCATCCCTGGCAGTGGCATCCTGGATCCCATCATTGCCATCCCTACCAGAGTCTAGCCTTTCAGATGGGGTGGAGGCAGGTATGTAGTGGTGGCCCTAGGATGGTGCACAGTGCATGGGCAGGCAGTCTCTGTGCTGGGAGGGGTGAGATAGCCATGGGCCAGGCAGCAGTTGTCACAGTGGGCCAGCAAGGCTAGTGAAGCAACCAGCAGGAGCATGGGGTGCTGGTTGTCACTGCCAGGGCAAGGGCTGGAGCAGCCATAGTGTGGAGAAGCACAGATAAGGAGGAAAGCACTGCTGCATCATGTCCTTACACTGGGCACGCTGCTCCTGCCATCAGGCTAGTGTGGTTATGGCACACTGTTTTCAATAGCCATAGTGGTGATATGATTAGTATTGTGTCTGTCTGTGTTTGATGCCCCAATCTGAATCATCAGTTACCCACTTAGAACTGGGTTAACTAGGATAGTCTTCAGTGGGTGCATCTACACATGCATTTGATCTGGGACCAGTTTACTTGTGAGTAAACTACTTGCAAATAAATAGTCTCAGGCAGGTTTCTACACATGCAGAGATGTAGAAGGTTTGCTGCTCCTAGTAGCAAACTGCTGCCACTTCCTGTGGCCCTGCAATGGTTCCCAGCCACCACCAAGGGGAGCGCAAGGTTCCAGCCACAGCTGCCAGAAGCTATTTTTAGAAGGCAGCCCGACTCCCTGCTCCCTGGCCAGCCATTTTCTGGCCAGGAGCACCATGCAGAGGCTGGGGCCAGCATGTTATGGCTCTTTCACTATGGATGTCCCTGCCCCTGCCCCTGACAACAATGCCCAGTGCCCTGCACTCATGCTGGCAATGATGCTGGCCATGCCAGCCCCAGTGGGCCTCTGCTGCTGAGGCCTTGGGTTAGTTGCATACCCACCAGTGTGAGCCAGGGCACCGGGTGTGAGAGGTGCTGGCAGACCACCTCCTCCTGCACTTTCCACTGTAGCCCACTTGAACAGCTGCCCATAAGCCCTCCCCACCCCACCCACAGCACCATGCTCACTGCTTACAGTTCTCAGGAAAACACTTTATTTCCCTTACAGAAAACAGATTCCCCACCTTCCCTCCCCAACAACAGAGTCCATCCCTGCTCCCTCCCCAACAACACAGCCCCTCCACCACCCACCCCTGAACAATAAAATACTTTCTTCTCCATGTAAACTATATACAATGCGACTTGTGGGTATGCCCTCCTGGGGTAGGTGGCCATACAGTGGGGGCACCTAGGGGGTGGAGCCCGGGGACAGGTGGTCAGCACTCTAGCCTCTGGCAGTTCCCCCATGGGTGCACATGTTGCAGTGAGCCTGGTGAGTGGGGAGGCTTAGCCAGGGGTGATGTTGGCCAACATGGGTGGCTCCCTCTCTGGCAGCCAGTGGTCGGGGCTGGCAGGTCCAGAGTGTGGTTCTGCCTCTGCTGTAAGTAGCTCTGGCTCCATGCTCACATGGAGCTGGGGTGAACAATAGGCCTGGGCCCAGACAAGGGGTCTGGGTGGTGGAGGACCTGGGGTCGGGGCCATGGCAGAGGCTCCTGGCTGGTGAAGGCAGCACTGGACCTATGCCCAGGCCCATGCTGGGGTCTGCTTCTGGGGGGAGGGTGATTGCCAGGGGGCAGGTGGGGCTATGTTCAGGGGCAGGTCACCTGGAAAAATGAAGGTGACTGGCAGGCCAGGATGGTGTCCAGCACCCAACAGTCCTTTTTTGTGGCCTCCACTACCCTGGCCACATGTGTACCCTGCTCCTGCAGGGCTTCCACCCCCTTGCACTCTATGCCAGAAGCTGCACCCTGAATTCCAGTCCTGCCTGCATGGGCAATGTACTCTGCCTACCACCTGTCCTGATGGAAATATTCTCTGCCCACCAGGTCATTGTGTCTGCTAGCCAGTCCTCTGTAGCTGTCACCAGCCAGTCCAGGAGGAGGTTCCAATCCTGAGTCCTTCTTCTGAAGAGCCGGTGCATCCACAGGGCCCAAGTGATGGGCAGCGGTGACCCTGAGGTCACATCCCATCTGCCAGATGTAGTTTTTGCTCCATGTGCAGCTGCAAGGCCTGCAGAGCCTTGAGATATGAAGCTGTTTGTAAAAGTTTGCAACATTTCTGAGATAAGATGCTCGGTAGGAGGGGCCCATGCACTGCCTGGCCTCAGATTAGGGGCCACGTATGCACAAGTGCCCATGGACCATGGTAAGTTGGCTGAGCAGGCCTGGGCCCAGGCAGTCACTGGCCAGACCCCCCCATCCCCACTTACTCCCCAGGGGCCGATGGGCCACTGGGTGCTGGTTGCAGGAAGTCTGCCTTCTCCACCCCTTTCCAAGACTGGTCCAAGCCAGGCTTCTGGCAGCACCTGCTGCCACAGCTCCAAACCTCTCCTCCACCTTCTCCTACTGCAGGCCAGTTTAGGGGCTGGGGCTGGGGCAGGGGCAGGGGCAGGAGCCAAGGTGGGGAGAGCCCTCTCTCTAGTGTGGGGCTTATGAAGTGGGCAGGGCTGGCATGTCCAGTGGCTTCAGTTCTCCTCTGGGCAGGAGCTGGTTCTTCTGATGGCTGGTGGTAACATGGCTGGGGGCACCTCATGGCTGGTTTTGAGGTTGCACTGCTGTAGGGGCAGGCATTGGTTTGGGCTCCCCACGCTTCTGGTGGAGGCTCATTGGGATGGGCTGCTGGCAGCCTAAGGGGCCCTCCGCCAGTGACACATCACTGTGGGTACCAAGCTGGAGTGGACATCCTGGCAAGCTGCCTGTGCTGCAGTATACAGCATGGCTGTGGCCTGGGTCCTGGGATGCAAAGATGTCAGTCATCTGCCACATAAATGATATGGACTTGTGGGAGTCCCCTACTGATGGTTGTGGTCAGTGATCATAACCCACTGTGCCCACAATACTGACTTTCATGAGGCATTGCCACACTGACTGGTCATGCTTGTACTCCTGCATCTGGCCTGACAGTCCCTCATAGATGTGCGTATTGGAGTGCCTCCACCCAAAGTGCTAAAAGACCTCCACCTTACCCCACAGTGCCAGAAGGTGACTAGTCTCCTCCATGGACCAGCTGGGGCCATGGCTGGTGGTGCATGGTATGGGTGATGATGCCATTCAGCTTTCCTCACTGGCTTTCCAGGCCTCTGCAGAGCTGTCCCTATTCTGCTGGGCCTGGGCAGTTGTCTGCAGCACCAAACACAGGGGCATGGCATAGATCTAGGAGATGTGTAGTGAGTCAATGCCCTGCAGCACCTGTGAGCTCAGGGCAGACTTCTGGGGATTGACTACAGGCAGATGGAGCTGGTCCTGGTGGCCAGGAGCTGCCTGCAGCTGGCCCTGGGTACTGGCAGTGGCCTGCAGCACCCTGTAGGCCTGGACATGTGGCACTGCAGTTGCAAGCAGCAGCAACTACTCACAAGTAAATTTGCTACTTGTATTTGCAGGGAGCAAATTTACTCATGAGTAGAGCAGTTTACTTCACAATAAGAGTGTGCATGTTTAGATGTACATGCTTACTGTGTAGTAAACTGCTCTACTGTGCAGTAAAGCATTTCATGTAGACACGCCTGATAAGTGTCTAAAGTGGAATTTGAATAGGTGCCTCTTAAGCTGTAGCAAGATGCCATAACCATGATCCAATGGTAAAATTGTGCAGCCTTAAATATCTGCATTCATCTAAGGAGATTCACCATGGTGAAAAGTGCTAGTAAAGCTCAGTGTGGAGGATGTTACTTTAAATTGCCAATTGCTCAAATTAAGAGCAAGACCTTGCAAAGGGGGATAAGGCAAAATACCACCTTTATTGATTACATGAAGCAGATACATAAGCTTGGGCACACCACTCATACAAACAGATATACACAAGCATACATACAAACAGACATACAGACAAAACCACTCCAGTAAGATGTTATAGTTACCAGCAGAAGTTACTCAACGTTAGCAATGGATGGCCAGTCCAGCCTCCTTCAGAGTGATGACCGGAGGTAAACAGATGCACCTGTGCTCCAGGAGGTTGCAAAGAGTGGATTCCCCATCTTGGCTTGTCTGCATCTCACTTTTATAGGGATTTCAAATCTTTGTTCAGCATTGGGGTTTTTCCATGCTCAGTTTTTAATTAAAGGTTTCTTATCCATCTTCTGGTTATCTCAACTTGAGGTCATTCCAGTGAAATTGGTCTCTCAGAGTTGGTATTTCAGTCTTGAAGCATTTTGCAGTCAGTATCTCTGCCTTGAAGCATTGTGTAGTTCAAATGGCAGGATATGCAAAATTCCTTCTTCTCTCTATCTTCTTTGCACCTGATCACAGACGAGTTTTTCAGCCATCCATTAATTAGCTTAATTAGTTTACTGTCTGGTAACTTATACATTGGTGCCTTGTTGCTTACAAAATCAGTTAAATCTTCTTGTGTTTTCATGCAAATAGTTACCATTCTTTCACCATTCACCCTCTCATACAGATACTCACATACACAGGGCATACAAAGTTCATTTATTCATGTCAAGCAGGGAACAAGCACAAAATGGAGTTTTAGTTGTTCATAAAAGACAAAAATAAAGTTAATACAATCATAGAGGTTTATCAATTCAATACTATTATCATTTAAGCATAATAACTAATATGCAAAAATTCATACTATGAGGATATCTTGGAGAATTTGTCCTCTATTAAAGGCCTCCTCTTTTTGGGCATCTAGACATGTACTCCAGATGGGGGCGGGTGCACTTTAATTAGATGAGCTTTAGTTAAAGCATCCTCCCCATTGCTATCTTGAAGCATGGGGATGCTGAATAAATGTGATGCAGTGGCTGCTAGAGTACATTAATTAGCATGCTTCAACAGACTTGATTAATTGAGCCCTCTTCAATGCATGGAGCAGATGTCCACCATGTGTATAGGTGCCCTTTGTTTTCACATGGAAAGAGCAATTTAAATTGTGCATTAATGAACCACAACCTCAGGTGAACCACAGCTCCAAGGCGCTCCCTGGCTTTGCTTCTTCCTCTTTGAAATGGTGGTGTTAGTTTACCTTCTCACCTCCCAGATGGATACAGACTCCTCTCAACTCCCCAGTGTATTCTTTCCACAGGTAAAAATATGGCAGTTTGGAGCCCCTATTACCAAACCCTATAATTTGCCTGGGTTGGTGGGTAAAATATGACAATTCCATTGTCCTTTTCCCTGCCTGCAATTCTCTATCAGGGTGATCTGGCTGCTTAGGGATTGTAAAAGCAGAATATGTTAGCTGAAGTTGGTCAGGAATTTCTCAATGGAACAGTTTTCATGTTTTTGCATGAACATATCAGTTTGGTGAAAATTTTGTTGGGAAATTCTTTAAGGCCCACATTCAAAAACTAAGAATGAGAAAGAGGCCACTACGACTTCAAAATAAAACCAGCCTGATTGATTACCTAGGTTCAGGTCTCTGGTCTAAATCAGGAAGAACTGACCTTAGGTTGAAGAAGAATGCCTTAATTTCTGACCTATTGGGGATTCAGGGGAGCAGAGAGAATCTGTCTGCCTTTGTTTTTTCCATAAACTTTAACTTATTTTTTTTCTCAGTAAAGAATAGGATTGTATTTTGTTGTTATTGTATATATTACAAAGCATTACAGGATTTAGTCAACTCTTAACATCCTGGTAAATTGCCTGGAACAGTTTCTTCCCCTGAGAGTTCTTGTTTTTGTGTATCCACAGATTCAGACAGCTAGTTTCACTGTCTGGGAAGCATGAATAGTAAAGTAAGGTCACCTTTCCGGCATGTCTTCAGAGCTGTAATGCCCAGAAACATACATTTTATTTTCAAAGAAAATTCAGAATTTGATATAAACTAACAATTCAAGATTCAAAGGAGTGTTTAATGTTTGTGTTAACCCAACTCTGAATCTGGGTCATTCTCACAAGACTATCATTTGTTGACACTTGTTTGTGATTTTATGATAGACTTTACTAAACTGATATTAGTTTAGATTATAGAAATTATATTTCAAATAAGTATTTTTTAAATTTTCTTTTCTTATATTCTCAAATATTTTCTAAAGTTACTACTTACAATCTCTCAATAGAAAATTTCCTGTCAACTATTTTGAAAGTATTCACTGTAAAAATAAGTCTTTACATTTTAAGGAGACTATTTTTAGGTGATCTCTCCTCAAAGCTGAGTTTCATTAATGCCATGTTATTCTTTTTTTTCTTTTCTTCCTCATGGTAAATCATTATAATAAGCATTAAAAATCTTCTTTGACATTCTTATCACCCACTTTATAGCTCATATTAAGTAAGTGGCAAATCATTATTATTTCATTTGGTATTCATCGTGATAATATTATTCATAATCTTTTGGCATTCATTTAGATATAGCATGTAATTCCAAGGGAATTCCTTTATAATTTGTCATTAATGTCTACTTATTATAAAGTGTTTCCAATTTACTTCAAATATCATTTCCACTAGGTGTTCCTTAACTTCAACAGCTGTGACAACCTTTTCTTGGTTTGCTGTCTGATTCCAAAATAACCTAAGCAAAGTAGACTTCCCTAGTTATTCTAGTATTCTGACGACTCTAGTGGAAAGTAGCCTTATATGTATACTTGGCATTTCAATGAGAAAACCAACATCTTGACCACATGGTGTTGTTAAATTCCCAGACCATATTTCAGAAGAAAATGAGTGTTAAAATGATAGTACCATTTGGATGAACTTTCATAAACAGCAGTGTCCTTTTGAACTTCTATTTGAGTCATGTAGTCTCTTAGGGCAACCTATACATGGACCCAATGCCTGCTCTGATGTGTTCTAATTAGAACATGTTGGAGCAGACTTGATTAATTTAATTAGCACTCCCCAGCAGCCTTGGTGTCAAATGTATTCAGTGGCCCTGTGCTTCACAATGGTGGCAGGGGTACTTGAACTAGAGATTGTCAAATGAGCTTTAGTTAAAGTGCCCCCACCACCATTTTGAAGTACAGAATGCTGAATACATGAGACGCTGTGGGTGCTTTAATTAGAGTGGCTCCCAAGAGCTGCTCTAATTAAAGCCTATCACCACCCTGGAGCACATGTAAAGATGCTTTAGTACAGAGCAGAGATGCGGCTACATGGGACAATTGCTCCATACTCTCTACCTTGCTTCGGGATCCTTTGGGTGAAAGGCATCATTAATTATTATCTCATTTATACATTTTAAATACCGATTTACATTTCTTTTTATAAATGTCAACCAACTACTCACACTTTCCAGATCTCATTTTTTTCCCAGTATAATCTCAGATCACTCCTTCTTCAAAATTGCATTGTAAGATGAAAACGCGCAGAAACGATGTAAACTTGGAGCTTCTATTTGAAGGGTGAAGTTGGTTGAGTTTAAGTGATATAGATCCTTGTTCATTCACTTTTTTATTCCCCAATACTGTGAAGGGCTCAGCAAATTCTGCTCTTCTAGTGGGTAGCTGTGTATAAAGTGACATTTTCCTGAGTCTGTAGATATCATGAGACAATAGTTCTTGGAGGTGTGAACTGCTCCATTCATCTCAGCAAAATGCTAACACAAAATGCTAAAAAAGAGGTATGGATGATTTAAACGATTCATGACTGATCATTTTAACATCCTGTTAATATGCTTACCTGACAAAATGCAAACTGCCTGCCATATGGTTCCCAGATGCTGAAAACCCCATTTGTCCCTCCCGACTTAACTACTAAACTCCCAATTTCCTTTTGCTGTTTCTGGGCACATCTACATAAGATGCTTCACTTCACATTAGTATAATTTACTGTGAAGTAAGAATATGCATCTACATGTGCACATGCTTACTTCTCAGTAAACTTCCCTAATTCTGCACAAATTTGTAACCTGCAAATGCAAGTAGCAAGTTTACATGAGATTAGTAACAGTGCTGTAGCACTCTTGTAGACACCTGACTGAGAGCAAAATCTACCCCTGTTCAGCCATCCACCAGGGGGTGGCAGGTTTCTCCCTGCCCCTGGGATCTGCCTGCTGCTGGAGTAGGCTATGCCACAGATAGGTCCCCCAGCCCTGGCAGCAGGGAGCTTTAAGCCCCCTGCTCCATGATCGCAATCGGGGAGCGGGGCCTAGGAGATCCTTATCTCCCAGCACTGGCCCCACGACCATAGGGCCAGTACTGGATGATCCTTATCTCCCAGTCAGAGCTCTGTAGTCATGGGGATCAGGCTGGGAGATCCTTATGTCCCAGCACCAGCTTGTGGAGCTGGCATTGGGGGATAAGGGTCTCTCCACCTGAGCCCCACAACCATGGAGTTCAGACTGGGAGGTAAGGGTCTCCCAGCCTGAGCTCCGCAACCACAGAATTAGTGCTTGGAGCTCCCTGCTGGAGAAACAGGGGAGCCTGCTCCCTTCTCAGCTCCATGAGTGTGGAGCTGGGAGGGAAGTGGGGAGGAAACAGGCTGGGAACTATCCTGTTCAGGGACAGGTCCCAGTTCCCATGCCCAATTAGATGATTGAGGCCTGAGGCTTGGAAAGAGATGCAGGGGTGGGGTAGGTCCAGCCCCCTGCCCCAATCTGCTGGTGGGACAGATAGCAGCCCCACCAATGGATTGGGAGTGTGGGCTGGGACCTGCCCCTCCCCTGCAACTCATTCCAAATCCCCTGCCCCTGATCAGGGAGCCAGGGCCAGGAGCTCCCTGCTGTCAGGGCAGGGGGCATTGTCCCCTCCCAGCAGCAGGCAGCCCCCTGGGGTAGGAGACAGCTGTCTCCTGACCCTGTGCTCCCTGCCATCCACTGGGTTAGCACCCAGGGGAAGACTTGAGCTCCCCACAGTGGCAGCAGGGGCCCATTGCAAGGCTGCAGGAAACTTGGTGCAAATCTTCTCCCTAACCTTTGCATGTGTAGATACTTGCTGAAAAACACTTACTCCAGATTATTTTACACCACAGTAAGTCTAGGCCAGAGTAAATTCATGTGTAGATGTACCCTCTATCAGGAAGTTTCAATACATAGTTTCTTCAACACCCTGAAAATGAAAGGCTTTATTTTTTGATGGGGGTAGGGGGGAAGTTGTTTGTTGTTTTGTTTTTTGAAGGAGAATATACAATCAAGTGAATTTCAGAATAAATTAAAGGAAATTCAGCTTTGATAGCATTCATAGATTACAGAATCAGAAGGGACCACAAAGAATCATCATATCCAACCCCCTGCCCCTGGCAGGAAAGAGGACCGAGGTCAGATGACCCCAGACAGGTGACTATCAAGCCTCCTCTTGAAGACCTCCAAGTTAGGTGATAGTGCCACCTCTCTTGGAAGCCCATTCCAGATTCTGGCCACCCTTACTGTAAAAAATGTCTTCCTAATGTCTAACCTGAATCTACTCTCCACTAGTTTGCACCCATTATTCCTAGTTACTCCTAAGGGTGCTCTGGTAAATAGCACATCTCCAATTCTCTGTTGTTCTCCCTTGATAAACTTATAGGTGGCTATAAGCTCTCCCCTCAGATGCCTCTTGTGAAGGCTGAAGAGATCCAGATCCCTCAACCTCCCCTCATAGGGTCTTTCATGGAGGCCACTAATCATGCGAGTGGCCCTCCTCTGAACCTTCTCCAGATTCCCCATGTCCCTCTTGAAGTGTGGTGCCGAAAAATGGACACTGTACTCCAACTCCGGCCTGATCAATAGTGCATAGAGGGGGAGCATCACCTTCCTCAATCTGTTAGTCATGCATCTGCTAATGCACAACAAGGTGTGATTGGCCTTGTTGATGGCCTCGTTACACTGCCGGCTCATGGATTCATAGATTCATAGATGCTAGGGTCGGAAGGGACCTCAATAGATCATCGAGT
>NW_005843212.1:265324-265708 GCF_000455745.1 Alligator sinensis
CCTAGGTGGAGTACCTTACATTTATCTTTGTTAAATTGCATCCTATTTCATTCTGCCCATTGATTCAACCTGTCCAGATCAGCCTGTATCTGCTCCCTACCCTCCAGTGTGTTAACTTTGCCCCGTAACTTGGTATTATCTGCGAACTTGGAGAGGGTGCTCTCCACACCCTTGTCCAAATCACTCATGAAGATATTAAATAAAACCGGTCCAAGGACCAAACACTGTGGGACCCCACTGCCCACCTCCTTCAAGGCCGAGAATGACCTGGCCACCACCACTCTCTGGGTGTGGTCCCAAGCCAGTTGGCCTCCCAGCTGACTGTATATGTGTCCACTCCACAGCCTGCTAGGTTCCCTATGAGAATAGGATGTGAAACTGTGT
>NW_005843213.1:0-10611 GCF_000455745.1 Alligator sinensis
CCTCTGTCCATGGTGGCCTTGGGTTCCTCTCGCAGAGACCCTTTGCTGCTATGAAATCCCTCATTTTGTAGTCTTTCTCCCCCTCTGATGACTCATCATCCCTGAGCATCGTTGTTTGGTTTCCCTGTGGTCATCATACTGTTCATTTTCTGTCCTGTCAGCATATTCCTTTGTTCCAACAAACCCATCACATGCACACATCTTAATTTGGTTATTTACTTGGCCTCCTAATTTGGTCTGTCCCCTTGGAAATCCCAAGGGCCCTGCAGCTGGCTGGGGAGGGGAGGGGGAAGAAGGAGGGGAGAACCTTGCAACAATTCCCAAAAGCCAATTCCCTGCACCATTTCCCAAAAACAAACCTCTAAATACCATTTTTTTAGCCATCAGAAGGGACCTGCAGAGGTCATCGAACCCAAACCCCTGACTGAGATAGGATGAGTTGGATAGGGATGATCTTATTTAAATCCATTGTCTAACCTCTTAATAAAACCACAGTCAATCCTGACACAGCACAAGAACTAACACCCTAATCTGCCACAGGTAGAGCAGGGAGACTATGGCAACTAATGTCCTGTTTTGTTATCAAGAGATCCCAGAAAGAGCCATACCCACTACTACAGCACAGGGCAAAAATCTCCACAGTCCATACCAATCTGGGGTAAAATTCCTTCCTGACCTCAAATGTGGCAGTCAATCTAACCCTGAGCAGAGGGGCAAGATCCTCTAGCCAAAAGCCTCTGGGTTTTAGCAACTGGGATGGGTACATGAGGCACTTTATGGTGCTAAATCTGCAACATGGCTTCCCGGCAAGTTTTACATTCTGTAGAAGACTTCATTCACACACACACACACACACACACACACACACACGTTTTGGTGAATGGCATCTTTAGTTTATGAGACTGTGTATACAGAAAACTTAATTGTAATATTAGAAATAATATAAACAGATAATTTGTTACATTGGGTATAAGGTAATGCTGGCCAACTAACATCTGGGCACAGCCTGAGAGCAAGAAACTTTTGAAATCTCCAAGAGCAGATGTTTAAGACGACTGAAATACAAAAAGACAACAAGCAATGAAGGCAAACACACACTCATACTGGGCGAGGAGTTCCAGGCCCTGACAAACACACTTCTGATATTGCTCCATGTAAAAAGTAAAACATCTATGCTAAAATAGGCCATAAAAGCTGACTGGAATGTATTTAATGCTTGCAAGTTTGCTTCATTTCCTTAAAATCAACACAGCTGTTTACTTAGAACTACTCCTGTTGAATTGAACTTCATCATACCCTGACTTTGTTCATCCATAAGCCATATGCATTTCTTCATGCTGAAATGACCTCATGTCACTATTGTATATTTACTGATAAGAAGGGTCTCATTCCAGCATTAAAACCATGTGGAATGTATTACCCAAAGGCCTATTAAGTATATAACATTCAGCATTTATTTACAGCGGTGAGAGAAAGGAGTCCTTAAAAGCTTATTTAGGCTATGGCTTAAAGACTAAAATATATCCAGCATCCCATTGATTTGACAACCTGCCATAACTTTCTGGAATAGCCCTAATTAGAACACAATACACATACTCAAAAAAATCTCCTGGAAAAATGTTACCAATTATAGAGAGCCACAACAAAAATAGTACTGGTTTTGACAGCAGTTATGCATGCTTGCATAATCGTGCTGGATACCTATTGTGGCTGAAAGGTATGCATCCTGTTCAGCTTATCAAAGCGAAAATTGGATGGATTAAAAGGAAGTCAGTCACTGTCAAGCCCAGCCTCCTGTGTGACATTTGCCTGTTGTAGCTTTCATTGAACTTTTCATCTTGAAAAGGGGGAGGGAGTAGCTTACCATTTCTCATTATCAGTACAACCCATACATTTATTCAAGATCAGACACAATTTCGAGGAAAGTACAGGGGTTTGGGGGGGTTTTGTGGGAGGAGAGTTGTTTTTTTAGGGGGAGGAATTATTTCTTCCCCTCCATCAGAAATATAACAGCTCCACCTTGAGGAACAACTAAATGAATGCCAGTCAAACTATACCAACTGGTGTAATGCTGAAAATATAGTGCAAGATACCATCAAGACAATAACCATTTAAATTAATACAAATGGGTTTATCCCTTTCTGCTTACCTTCCTAGTTCATATGTATTATTTTATGTACTAGGGGTTCAAGCAGAATCTACCAATCTACACTAACTGGTTTTAAAAAGTAAATTATCAAGAAATACGTAACTGAACTGATAGATAATTTGACAGCTGTTATACCTATAAAGCCAGAAGCTGTGCTGAGTCCTCAGCACCATGGAGGGAGAGAGAAGTGAAAACAGAGAAATGCTGTGTCAGCTGGGTCAAAACACTGGCTTACTTCAGACCTGAACCAGGTTGTTTCACTCTGTGGGTCTGAAGAGTTGCTAGCAGCTGACATAGGGCATAGCAGCAGAATGCATAAGGCATGTAAGTATACATCCAGAGACTTTAGTACAAGCTTTTTTCCATTGCACTGAAAGTAATCCCCATTTGACTCAGCTGTAAAAGTGCAGCCAAGTCATTCAGGCTGGGAAGTCAGTGTTAGCCATCTATGATCCTAAGTGTATAACTTATTAATGTGCCACGGGGTACAAGCAAGCGTTTGTGGGATCCATTTTATGTTTAGGCAGCTTAAAGCCTCCCGCATCTAAATTGGGAGCAGTGCAGATAGGCATTTGCCTCCGCTAAGTGCAGTGTGAGAAGCTCAAGGTAAGTAACCCAGGGGGCGTTGGAGGGGCTCATGAGATTAAAGGGGGCTGGCAGGGCTACAGGAGAGACGGTAGTCAGGGGGTACTAAAAATAGCTCAGTCAGGGTCCAGAAGTAGGAAAAGCAGAGCTCTAGGACTGGGACGAGTGGCATTTTAGACTGGGTTAACCTAGATCAATCTAAAGTTAGCTCACCTCCTGAGGTGAATTAATTTATAAAATCAGGCACACCATTTGTGGTGAGATTTAAGCCCAAAAGCAGGGCTGGGAAAAGTGTGGCCTGCAGGCCTGATCTGCCCCACCAGGTGACTGGATCTGGGCCATAGCTGCCCCCACAGTGCTTTGTATGGGGTCAAGTCCCAACCACTCGGGCCAGAGAAGCCCATACCTGGCTCCTGCCATAACCCACAGCCCAACCCTGGCCAATGTATGCAGCTTCTTGTGGGGCTGTTCCTGGTGCGGCTGCAGCTGGATACTGCCTTGCTCCCACCACCTCCAATGGCAGCTCTGGATCTTGCCCCTTCTACCCCATGCTGTGCTGCTCCAAATGGGTGGCTTCAGCCAGGTGGCCCCTGTCTGAGAGTGCAGGGCTCTGACTTCAGCTCCCGGCACTGGTGCCACAGCCCTACACTGCTGAAGCTGCCTGCCTGTGTCCACTGGGAGCAGCACAGCAGGAGCAGGAGCAGGAGCTGCTGTTGGAGCGGGGTGGGGGAGGAGGAGCAGCACCCAGCTGCAGCTGCACCAGAAGCAGCCCTGCCAGAAGCCACTCCTGATCTTGCTCCTGCTGCACCGCTCTTAGTAGATGGGCAGCTTCAGCTGGGTGGCTCCTGCCCCAGTGTGCAGGGCTCCAGCTTCAGCTCCCAGCCACCTTCCCAGGAAGCTGGAGCTGGAGCCCCACACAGTGAGGCAGGAGCTGCCTGCCTAAAGCTGCACACTCACCCAGAGTGGCACGGCAGGGGCAAAATCAGGAGCAGGAACTGCCACTGGAGGCGGAAGGAGCAGAATAGCACCCCACTGGGAGCACAGCATGGAGCACAGGAGCACAGCGTGGACTATCCCAGTATGAGCAGGTGGGGCTTTGCCACATGCAGAGCACCGCAGGGGTAGTGCAGACCACACTGGCTGGGCAAACTCTGCTGCACACACCAGCAGTACCATAGCAATGAAGTTTGGTGCCCAGGGCAAAGCCCACAGCAGCAGCAGCCCACCCTGGCCCCATGCACAGATCTGGGGGGCACATGACCCCCCATGCATGCCAGAGTGCACGCAGCAGCAGGAGCCACCCTTCTCTCATCCCCGAGCCCCCCCAAATGAGCTGCTTGCAGCTCCATCCCACACCCTGCCCTGGCTGGGTAGTGCCAGTTAGTGCCCCTTCGGATTCATAGTTCCATAGTGTTTAGGATTGGAAGGGACCTAAACAGATCATCAGGTCCAACTCCTTGTCCCAGGCAGGAATGGGTACCACACTAATATCACCCCAGCCAAATATCTGTCCAGCCTTCTCTTGAAGACCCCCAAGGTAGGAGAGAGCACCACCTCCCTTGGGAGCCCATTCCAGAGCCTGGAAGCCCTAACTGAAAAGTAATGTCTCCTGATGTTCAGCCTGAACCTTCTCTCTAACAATTTGTGGCCATTATTCCTAGTAACCCTGGGTGGTGCCTGGGGAAACAGAGCCTCCCCCAATTCTTACTTCTTCCCCGTGGTGAGTTTGTAAACAGCCACCAGATCCCCTCTCATCCTTCTCTTGTGGAGGCTGAATAGGTTCAGGCCTTTTATCCTCTCCTCGTAGGGCCTGCCCCACTGCCCTTTGACCATGCGAGTGGCCCTCCTCTGGACCCTCTCAATGCTAGTCACATTCCTCTTCAAGTGCAATGCCCAGAACTGGATGCAGTACTCCAACTGCAGCCTAACCAATGCCGCATAGGGGGGAAAAAAAATCACTTCTCTGGACCTGCTTGTGATCCATCTGTAGATGCACAACAAGGTGCAGTTAGCCTTACTGACTGCTTCCTCACATTGGCAGCTCATGTTCATCCTGGAGTCAGCAATGACTCCAAGATCCCTTTCTGCCACTGGTTCAGCGCCTGGGGTGGTCACCCAGCTTGCCCCCCTCTTGCTATTGCACTGCACACCCTCCACCCACCTCTCCTCTGTCCCCTCACCCATAGCAGGTTCCCAGGACCTAGCACCCAGGCAACTCACCTCTCCCACAGGGTGTCCCCACACCACCACCCCACACCTGGACCTATTACTGCAACCCAGCCCCATGATCCCCGCCTCATCCACCTCTCCTGAACACTTCTCCCCATCCACGCCTCCCCTGCAGCCCCATACTGAGTTTTGCTGAATTGTTGCTGGGGGAGGGCAGGGGGAGGAGTTCCTGACTAGGCCCTCAGCAGCTCAAAACTCCCCATGTGATCATCGGGCTCAAATAATTGCCCATCCCTGCCCAAAAGCCTATACACCCAGGCACTTAGGTCAACTTAATCTTGGTTAAGTTGATCAAAAATGTAATGTGTGTATGTATGTACCCATTGACTATAAAGCTGACATGCCTTAGCCATGCCAGCTAAATGGGCTATCGAAACTAGTGGTGGAACTTTGACCTGTCTCAAAATTATGAGGTCTTGATCCCGGAAATATTTCCATGCAGACAGTACAGACAACATCGAGTGCCATGCAGACAGTACAGACAACATCTGCATCTGTACAGAGAGCTTCATTGGCTTTACTGGGACTGCATTAAGGGGCAAGATACCATATGCTGGAGTTCATTGCAGACCAGAATCTGTGTTAAACTAAACAACAATTCTATATGACGGACAACTGGAGATAAAAGATGGAAGACAGGCACACGAGTGATTAGTATGCACATTTACTTAATCTAGTCATGTGAAAATAACCATGTTAACTACCAAGATCTGTAGATGTAAATTAACTAGAAATATGCATGCCTAGTATACATGAATTGTCACAACAACTTGCTAGTAAGCGCAGAAATTTATGAAAGTTTTCAGGAAAAGATTTAAAATACTGAAAAAAATAAAGAAAGATTAGCAATTTTGAGAAATTTACAAATTAAAGTTATGTCTGATTTTCTCCCTTACATGTTTTGAAGGCCCCTAGTTTGTCCAGATCATGGTTGTAGCAGAATTTAACTTAGGTTTGATTAGCTTAGAAGGACAACTAAGCCTTGGGAAGATAGGGTTCAGATAGATTAGGGGCAGCAATTATGTAAGGTGGAGGGCCTCTTACTAAGTTTTAACATGCTGTCAAGGGTCACATGGGTAGCCTCATCCCTTGACAGATGCCCCACCCTCTGGTCACTGTCATATTGAATGAAATAGTTTGAATGTTTGTAAAGGTTGCCCATTAACCAGTTTCAGGAAGAAGATAAGATTTATCTCCTTATCTAAGTCATTGTTTTTGGACTACGTGCAAAAGGTCCTGACTTTGTTTAAAGTCTTAATTTGAATGTTATCTTTAGAAGTCTTTTACAAAGAGAGCAAATATCCTGAGTTCCGAGAGATCAAACCCTAAGGCCTTTTGACCAGATTGGTAAGAAAAGGGCATTTGCAGTGATATGGAAGTTTCCCAAAGGTAATTTCAAAAGAATCTGTTGAGTAAGATCCGAGCCCAAATTTGGGGGTAATGACAGGTTGAGTAGGAGGAGCCCATAGACGGCAGCTCACTCAATAAAAACTGTAACTTACTGTCCCAATTTGGAGGTGACTTCACTTGTAGAACAATGAAGGAATAATCACAAGTGTAGGCCGGATCAGATTGATCACCTGAACCACCCTCTCCGTGAACACGAATCTCTTAGTTCACGCTGAAGCTGCAGAGCACCCGAAAGGGACTGAAAGAAGGGGACTTATTCCTATCAGTATTGAGGCCAGCCTATTGAATTGTATTGCTGAGGCGAGCCCATTGAACCGTACTACTGAGGCCAACCCATTAAATTGTACTACTGAGGAATGAAACCATATTTTGGTATTTGGCTTCTCGGAATTCTAGAATTGTAAGTATATTATGAAAAATTACAGTATTGTTTTAAAATAAAATTGTGTTGTATAAATTAAGTGTGTAATCATTGTGAAATCGTGCAATCAGCTAACTACTCCCCCAGCCAGTGCATCAAAACGAATCAGTAAGTTGTGTGGGATTTTCTCTATTCCATAACCCACTAGAGACATGGCGTCACGAACAGGATGCGCTGGTTGCCCATTTCAAAATGGGATGAATGTGTTGCAGCATTGCACGTTCCATAATGATAATGAGGGACCTTGGAAGGTAAATATAAGGGATTTTAATAATGAGGATGAAACAATCACGTATAGTTTTATGTTTACACAAGAAAGTTTAAGATGCTGTCTGGGAGGAATTCAGAAATCATATGGTCCACAAGATTGGAGTTTAGAAAATAAAGAAGTAAAGCCAGAAGTAAAGGTGTGTAGGAAGAAAGAAAGTAAAAAAGAAGAGGGAGGTTTTCGAGAGATAATGCGAAAGGTGTTAGGGAAAGGAGTTTACGATCAGTTAAAATTGCCTTTAGCAAAGGAAATAACGTGTTTAAGAGCAGGAGAGATACTAAGAGAGTTAGAAGTAAATTGCAAACAAGCAGCAGGAGGTCCTTTGAAAAAACCTAATTACCCGTCCCTCTTAGGAGAGGCAGCTCGGGGAATCATTCACTTATTGCATGAGGCAGAAAATTTAGCGGCCGATAATAATGTTTTAAAATTGGTTATGAACCAGAGTAAAGTGAATGAAACAGAGGAGCATGGAGAGAAACCAAGTAAAATATCTGTGCAACCTACTGCACCCTCTCCAATTGCTCCATCCACTCCACCCCCATATGCAGAAGTTACAGTAGAATTGAAAGAATTACAAGCTGACTATGAGGTAGGAGAAGTAGCTAAAGGTAGAGCAGAGCCAATACTGGAGGCATGTCCTATAGTAACTACCACTTGGAAACAACAAGGAACAAATCCTGCAATTAGGCAGAATATTTATAGAGAAAGGAACAGGGAGGAAATAGAGGATTTGGCTAGGAGAACAGCATGACGTACCAATGAAAATTGCTACGTGTGGGTAGGAAGGATTATAGAGGAAGAAACTGGAATAGGAATCCTATTAAGTTCAGAGGAGGCCCTTCCACTGATGAGAAATTCAGGATGGAGTAAGGGGGCAATTCTCATAAATACCATGAATATAATTCCGGGAGGCATGTATCCCATAACTTTAGCTGGATTAATTGCCACCGGGGTAAAAAATCATTTGGGAGCTCTAAACTTTCCCCAAAATTTAGAAGGGGGTATGAATAACAACAGGTACATAATATGGAGAATTAGTTTTGCCCATTGGACAGCACCCCCAAACACCCTAACGGCAGTACAACAGAGATTAAGGAATGATTGTTTGTTTATCAGTACTCCTGAACAAATAATTTGCAACAGGATATCGTTAGAGGTAGCAGCAAATGTACTGAAAACTCCAGGAGTAAAAGCCTGGTTACTGCCACTGGTGGG
The DNA here is from genome assembly GCF_000455745.1 of Alligator sinensis. Lineage (NCBI taxonomy): Eukaryota > Metazoa > Chordata > Crocodylia > Alligatoridae > Alligator > Alligator sinensis. The sequence goes on from NW_005843213.1 coordinate 8,278, forward strand.
GCAGACACCCTAGGAGGTAGCTGATCAAATAGGAAACAGTGCAGGAGGAAGAAATCAAGAAAAAGCCCAAATTAATACTATAGATCACCATATGCACACTCCTTACCATCCACAATCTAATGGGGTTGTGGAGAGACACATTGGTATTTTGAAGACACAATTGAAAACAAATTTAAAATCAATTTCCTTTAAAAACTGGGATGCAGTATTACATGTAACCTTAATTCAGTGCAATAATGATAAAACCATGTGTTTGAAACACGAAAAAAAAGAGTTTCCAGTGTGGAAATATAAGTATAAAAAAGGTGATGAAGTGTGGATACACTTACTCAAAGAAGAAAAAGTAACAAAAGGTGTAATTGATCAATTGGAGAATCAACCCAACACTTATTTTTGTTTAATTGAGGAAAATCAAACACTAACCTCTTGAAGCTAGGTCTCATGAGGACCTAAGCAATCATTTAATTTTGTTACAGGTATCAAGGATTGAAGTGGCAACAGTGGGAGATCAAGGATGAAAAATGATCCCAGAGATGAAAACTGGATGTAGCTAACCAATGCAACATTATGCAGACCAGTACCTAGACCACCCAACGTGATTCTGGGATATAATGCTGATGTATGGAATCTCACAATACCAGGTTATTCCCTTAAATGTAATATTCCTTGGGAAGGACCATGGAACCCCTCCAAATTATTAAATCCTCGTGATATAATTAATGGACCATATCCATATGGCATTAAATTAACAGAAGCAGGGATAAATGAAACTGAGTATTATCCAACACCATGGGGTTTTGTGAGAACACACCCAGAAAAAGGTGTATTTGGGGTAAAATTAACTATTATACCAGTAGGGTTATTTGAAAATGCTACAGTAGACCCCTATGGTATCATCCAATGTAAGTGGAATAAACTTTTCTGGAAACCTAACACTGTCCAGAACAGTGGCCGGCTTACTACTAGCACTTGGTGTCGAACTATAGTACATACTAGAAAAGGGATATTACCTTATCTCTTAATTATAAGGGATCCACCGCACCAAGAACAAAGCACAATAGCCTGGCATTTAAAATTTCCTGAATATTCCCGTACTGCCATGCGCATTACATATAACATTAACTGCACGCAACCACAAAGAAAGCGTAGGTCAGTCTGGATTGACTGGGCACAGCAAAATCAAGATAAAGAATGGGAAGAAACAGTAAAACCTGAATTCATGTCACTTTTGGGTTTTGCCACTATACATGTGACCATTATAAAAAACATTACACAAAGAATGCAAAATTTCATAACATTAACTGAACAAAATGAAAATATCACTAATTCTAACATGAGGAAAATCCAAGCTAGATTACAGTTCATCACCTGTACACAATTTCATGAATCCAGCACCTTTGAACAACTTATTGTAACAAATTTAAGGAAGAAATTCACAGATGCTGGACATATACCTTATGTAGAATGTCATAGTCAAATAATTATGCTATTTAGTCACGAAAATCAGGGAAGTGTACAATGGCTGTGTTCAGGGAACCCACTAATGGGTTGGACAGTACATACCCGCATGGGAGGAAAACATACAGGTACATTACCCACCATGCGGTGTACCAAGCATAATATTCCTCAACTCCAGCCCTGTAAGCAAGAGGGTCAGTTCTGGAGAGATACAGGGGAAATAATGGAAATAAAATATAATATCCCTCAAGTCTCACCCTGTGAGCCTGGAGCTCAGTTATGGAGAGACGCATTTGCAAGGAAATGTGTGTGCATAATAGAGCCAAAAATTAATGATCTACACTCCAGTATGGAGGTAGTACTTTAGTCCAAAACAGGTATCCCATGGATCACTGCAGATCATTGGAGCACGACTGAGGAGAATAAGGTGCATTCCCAACTATCTGCGTGGGACATTAACTTGCAGGAATTAAATTTGACTCATATATCGTTTAACTTGGAAACTGGACAATTAGTGATGTTGTCAAAGGACTATGGAGAACACATTACTTACTTGAAATTACTCAACGCCAGCACGATCCTCAATGCACCATCAGCTTCGGTGTTAGAAGGACTAGCCACGATTGGAACTCCAGTGGGGAATGGTGTTAAATCTACTATACATGAAATAGGATCAATGGGACAACAACTATGGAACACTATAAAGACTGTATTTTCGGGAAAATGGGTGATATATGTTATAATAAGCATCATAGGATTGCTTGGGTTAATCATTTTAGGAAAATTAATTTTGTGTATGTTGTCATGGAATCATCATAATAAGTTTGCAAGGCTTAGTAATGAAATATAATTGTAATCAAACTGCCTAATGGGCAC
>NW_005843213.1:11423-16306 GCF_000455745.1 Alligator sinensis
GCATTCAGAGCATTGTTTCTGATATATGTAATTATTGTGTTTTTAATGTTTGTGGTGTTTCTTAAAGCTAAGCAGTGTTATATACGTAGCAAAGAGTTTTAAAATAAAATTGTGTTGTATGAATTAAGTGTGTAATCATTGTGAAATCGTGCAATCAGCTAACTACTCCCCCAGCCAGTGCATCAAAACGAATCAGTAAATTGTGTGGGATTTTCTCTATTCCATAACCCACTAGAGACAGTCACCATCTTGTGACTGGAAGTTCCGCCCTCTAACCCCTGACCTTTGCCACCAGAAGTCTCCCCCTTTGCCCCCAGAAGTACTCTCAGCAAGGGATTTTGCTGTCTTGGAACCAGAAAAATACCAAATTATATTCAAAAAATTGAACATCTATAACATTCATTAATTTGATTTAAAAAAATATTTTTGTCTTAATTTGCATGTGTATCTTGTGACTGGAAGTTCCGCCCTCTAACCCCTGACCTTTGCCACCAGAAGTCTCCCCCTTTGCCCCCAGAAGTACTCTCAGCAAGGGATTTTGCTGTCTTGGAACCAGAAAAATACCAAATTATATTCAAAAAATTGAACATCTATAACATTCATTAATTTGATTTAAAAAAATATTTTTGTCTTAATTTGCATGTGTAGTGTGCATAGAGGTGATTGCATAATAGCTTAAAATGCAATCTTCCTCTTGTATACTGTGGGGGGTGGAGGGCATGGGGGTGAGTATAGGTTTGTGGTGGGCTGTGGGTGTGGATATGTGAGGGGTGGGTGGGGACAAAGGAGCATGTGGGTGTGTGTATGGATATGTGGGGTGTGGGGGGCGTGGATGTGGTTATGGGGGCCTGCATGTATGGCAGTGTGAGGGGGTGTATGGATGCATGTATATGGTAGGGTGTGCGTGTGGGACTCACCCTATGAACACACATACACACACACACACACACACTGTCCTCCCTCCTTCATTGTACACCACACACACCCTCCCACTTCTGGCTTCAGGGTACCAGTGCAGGCCCCATGCTCCCATGGCCCAGCCATGCAGCTGGTTGCCATGTAGTGCAGGAGTGGCAGGCAGGCAGGCAGGCAAGCAGTGAAAGTGGTGGCTGAGGGTGGAAGTAAGCAGGCACATGGAGTCCAGAGACAGTTGGGTGGGAGTGCAGGGCTTTGGGGGGGGGCTGACTGCTCAGTCCTGCCGGCTTCCCCTGGGTCATACTGCCCTGGCTCCTGTCATTTTTGACAGGTAGCCAGGAGCAGATAAATATTCATTTTCTAAATTTTTTAGAGAACCTGTGGGCCAAATAGAATGACTTGGCCAGCCGGATCTAGCCTGTGGGCCATATTTTGCCCACCCCTGAGATAGCAATTATGATCATCTATATCTGCTATGCAATTTCTTGCACTGTTAGATTGATAGGAATAGTCAAAGATTGTAAAATATTTACATATACTAAAATATGGCAAATGAAAGTCACCAAATCCAATGACCATTGAAGTTAAGGTTCATAAACTCAATGTTCATTGCATCAGAAGCATGATGTCTCAGACACATGAATGAAACATTAAAAGATGTATAAGATTAATTTTCATATATAAATATGAATAACAGTTTTTAAGAGATTGATTCATATATGATATATACTCCAAGAACTCTAAATTGAATTCTTTCAAAGACAATAGAAGAACCTGTTAACTATACTTGCCAAACACATTTTTATAAATTACTTAATTTTACTTTTATTAAACAAAATGCCATATCATGATAGACATGGAAATGAATAACTTCAACTCCAAAATAAGCATTTAGCTTGACTTTAAAATTCAAACGGCATCTATAATTTGCAATGCAATTCCTTTTATGGTTTATTAAACTAAGTGTTAGTGAAACAATTTTAATTCTATACAGCTGAGCAGCCTCATATAAATTTACGAGTCCAACAGATGTTTCTACTGGCTCATTTAGCCTGCGTATCCTTACATTCCCCTCAACTGATGAGGTGCCCTTCTATGTTACAAGGAATTCCTTTTACATCACAATGGTACATCTGGTCAAAAAACCATCTGCATTCATAAATGCTTGGAATGTATTTAGCTACACTATAAGGAACTTTAGATTGCTTTCTGAGAATTGAGGATGGAGTTTGACATTGTAGCAAGTGAAATTTAGTCCTGAAAAATGGGCCAACAGAAAGGTAAAGTACCATTTATGGCCCCCACCCCAAAATAGGTCTTCTGTGGGATTTATGTAGCATTACATTTTGTGCTCATCCTCAACACCAGTATGAATTTTCTTTCATATACATACATACAGAGAGAGAGAGAGAAAGAGAATCATTCCAGTTTTGGAAGGGTGACTATATATATATGTCAGGAACCAGGATCCCATTGTGCTAGCAAAAAATACAAAAAGTACATTTAATGGAATCAATCTTAGGCTGATTTAAGTTAGCATAGCTCACAGATACATCCATAGGCTGTATCCATGCAGTACGTGGCACCACAGACTGCAAATTGAGGCATTTCCTGCACTGCTACCTTGCAGCTTTGGCAGGGGTGTTGATTCTGGGAGATCCCAGGTTAAAAAAAGTCCATGTGGAAAAAAGTGGGGTGGCACAGGTGGCTGCAGTGAGCACTGCCCAAAACTGGAGCCTGGCTCATTGGAGCCACACTCCAGCTGCTAGCCAGGCTTCCTGCTGCAGGAGCACCACAGCTGCAGCTTCCCCAGCCCCCAGGACCACAGGTAAGGCTGCTGGGGTCAGCACAGTTGCTGGTCCTAGCCTCCCCTTCCCCACCCTGGAGTAACCTGTCATGTGCCAGAGGGCACGTGACACGGGCATTCCCTGGGAACAAGTAGCAAAGGCACAAGGTGTGCTGCTGATTCTTGTCCCCAGGGAACCAAATGTCCATGCTCATATGGATGCTGCCATATAGCCTAGATGAAAGTACTTTAAGGTTGATATGTGACTGGTAGGATCATCATGCTCAAGTAGTCATCAATGGCTGCATGTCTAAATGAGAGGAGATATCAAACAGGGTACCACAGAGATGTCTTTAACATCTGCATTAATGATTAGGAAGATAAAAATCAAATGCACCACTTCATAAGCTTGCAAATGGCACAAAGTAGGATAGAATTTCAGACACTCTGGAGGATCCATTGAGGATTCAGAATATCATTGACAAACTTTCCTCCCCTAACATTAGCATTGCAAAATTAGAATGTGCATGTTAAATGGGGAAGATGAAGATGCTGTAAGATGTTTGCTGCTTCTTTTCCTTCTCTTCCCTCCAGCAGCTACATGGAGGGAGGGGCAGACACCAGCAAGGGCAGATTCCAAGGGAGGGAGTACAGTGATGCAGTCACACCTGCGTTGATCCTTTACCCACCCAAAGTTTGAAACCAACTGCCCAACACCAGGAATGGAATTTCTGTTCAGACAGCACTGACAGTCAATTGATTTCATGAATCATTACAATCTACATGACTCTTGTTAATTGTTCTTCACTCCACAGTTGTTAATGACTGTGGCAGGGCACCTTTGGGTGCCTGCTTGCAGAAAGAGACCTGTGGCACCTGCCACTCAAAAGGCCTGAGTAGGCAGCAGAGGCAGCCTGCAGGTGGCTGCACTCCCTAATCAGGAGTCAGGCTAGCAGGAGACTGCCTGATTGGGGAAAATTGCTCAGCTGCTACCGGTAAAAGCAGGCTTGAGCAGTAAAGCCAGCAGCAGTTATTACAAGCAGCTGGAGGCAGAACATCACCCAGTTGGAGCTCCTGTTCAGGAACACCCAGAGGACAAGGTAAGAACTATGGGTATAGCAGGAGGTTCCTGGTCCTGGGGAATGACCTAAAACTATATCCTGCTGGGGAGGATGGTGTGGTGGGACTGCTGGTGGTGGGGCAGTCCTCAGGAAATGCCACACCTGTGCCTCCCTAGTTAATGGCAAGTATGGGGCATTGAGTAATAGCCTCAGCCCCCGCTGCCTTGTGGAAGGGAGCTAGGGAAACATACCCTGAGAGAAAAGCACAAAGGCCCAGGTCCACTGAGTGGGGCCTGAGGTAGATGCCCAGGCCCAGTGACTGAAGCCTGGGGCAGGGTCCAGGTAAGCTGACAGATGCCTGAGGCTCAAGGGGCCATAATTCCCAGAAGGGTCTAGGTATGTCAACAGATGCCTGAACAGCTGTAGGCTGAGTTAGGGGGGCCCAGGTAAGTCATTAGGCACCTGAGGCCCAGAGGCCCCAGTGAGAAGGCAGAGTTGTAGGGACCTGGCAGCTGTGTAGAGTAGAGCCTGAAGATTCTCTGAAGGGCTGCACAGAAGCTGACCAGTATAGCTGGAGTAGAGGCCCCAGTGTGGGGTGTGAGTTAAAGGCCCAGGCACGTCCCAGGACACCTGAGGCCAAGTTGGGCCAGAGGCCAGAGTAGCCCAGAAAGGGGCCAGGGGAGCAGTGGAAAATCTGGATGCCATCTGCAAGACATGGGGCACGGTATAAGGGGAAGTTTGGAGCCATGTAATGTGCCCTTGGTATCAGGCTTTAAAATGGGCAGCCTCCTGTCTAAAACAAGCAAATTATTTTTTACATCGGGGCAGGCAAAATACAGCCTGTGGCCTGGATCCATCCCACCAAGCCATTCTATCTGGCCTGTAGAGCCCCTAAAAATTTAGTAAATTAATATTTATTTGCCCCAGCTCCCTGTCAAAGCTGGATAGAGCCAAGGGCAGTAGGACCCAGAGGGAGCCTTCAACAGGCTTGCAGGCTTGATCAACCCAGCCAGTTCTCTGCTTTCCTGCCCCCGCCCTGCTCCAGCACCACATGGCTGTGGCTCCTGACTGCATCCCTGGACCACGGATCATGGGACCATGCTGGTGGGGGTGGGGGGGTG
>NW_005843213.1:16591-17827 GCF_000455745.1 Alligator sinensis
GTGTGTGTGTTCATAGGGTGAGTCCCACATGCATACCCCTCCATACACATGCACCTATGCCTCCCCTCGCACTGCCATACACAAACCCCAGCCACCCTCCCCCCATACTCACCCACACCCCACATACCCACACACCCACAGCCCCCACAAACCTATACCCACCCACCACAACATACAAGAGTGAGACTTCATTTTAAGACATTGTGCAGTCACCTCTGCATACACTACACAAATGCATATAAATCAGGAAAAAAATAGTTTTTTTAAATCAAAATAATGAATGATGTAGATGATCACTTTTTAGAACATAAATTGGTATTTTTCTAGTTCTGAGATGGCAAAACCCCTTGCTGAAAGAAGTACTTCTGGGGGCAAAGGGAGGGATTTCTGGTAACAAAGGTCAGGGGTTAGGGGGTGGGACTTCTGATCACAAGATGGTGACAAGGGGGTGGGGCACCTGTCAAGGGGCAGGGCTACCCATGTGGCCCTTGACAGCTTGCCAAAACTTGGTATGCAGCCCTCTGCCCGAAATAATTGTCCACCCCTGGTTTATATCAAGGCATGGCAGTGTTGGTGGGCAGAGTGCCCAGACAGGGATGTGGCCCAGCCTGATGACCTGCCCCAATAGTTACCCTGTTACAATGACCCTCTCCTTAACAGTCTTTAATCGGAGCTGTCCAACCGGCAGTCTGCAAGCTGTATCTGGCCCACAAAGGGTTAAAGTGCACCATGTGGATTCCTACCCAGCCACCACTTCCCTCTTGCTTCTACTTCTGCCATGGCAGCTAGATTCTTCAGGGAAGGGCAGCATGGCTGATTGCATTCTGGTCAGTTTACTACTTCAGCAGTAAGAGGAAGGGTATTGTCCTGCACAGCCCTGGTAGGGAGGGGGAAGAGGGTTGTAGGCTCACATGGCAGTGGTGAGGGTATGGTGCAAGGGACTTGCTTGCCCAGTGGCAGCATCAGGAGGAGATTGTATAGCAGATGTCCCAGAAGCCTGCATGGCATGTGACCTGTAACCAATGGCATATGTGTCCCCCAGATTCTTTGAAGCTAGACAGCTCTGGTCTTCATGTTCCACTAATCAAACTATTCTTTCCTCAGAAATACTGTTGTCTGTTTGTTACTCTGCCTGCTACTCCTGGTCTCTCTTCTTCTTTCACAGTACTGAAGAGGTTTCATAGATGTTAGGGTCGGAAGGGACCTCAATAGATCATCGAGTCTGACCCCCTGCAT
>NW_005843213.1:18035-18385 GCF_000455745.1 Alligator sinensis
GAAAGATAACTGCAGAGGCACTCGGCAGCGTGCTCAAAGCTCTTCAACTTGGGCAGAAGTCGCGCGGAATTTTAACCGGCCAGCGAGCCAATTACTAGCTGCCACGTGTGAATAATTTACCACTGACCAATAGTGGGACACAAATTTGCATTCGAATAGCGGGAACTCTTTGCACTGTGCATTTCTGTGCTGCAAAGAAGAAATGCACCCTGCAAAGAAGGCTGCAAATTGGCGGGAACTCACTTGCACCGAGGTTTCTCTGTGCAGCAAAACCCTCACTGTGCAAGAGGCTCTCATGTGGCAAGAAAATCCCATTGTGCTGAGGCACCAAAAATCACTGGGTTGTGACA
>NW_005843213.1:19465-29596 GCF_000455745.1 Alligator sinensis
GACATTCACCCCTCCTCCTGTGTCCAGGCGTTTCGTAACCTGGTCATAAAAAGAGACTAGATTAGTCAGGCATGATCTGCCTGCTACGAACCCGTGCTGGTTTCCCCTCAGCATAACTTGTCCTGCCGGGCTCTCACATATGTGAGCCTTGATAATTTTTTCAAAGACTTTGCCAAGGATGGAGGTGAGACTGACTGGCCTATCGTTGCCCGGGTCCTCCTTCCTCCCCTTTTTGAAAATGGGGACCACGTTGGCCCTTTTCCAGTCCTCCGGGACTTGGCCCACGCGCCACAAGCATTCGAATATTCCCGCCAGTGGCTCTGTAATGATGTCGGCCAGTGCCTTCAGCACCCTCGGATGGAGTTCATCCGGGCCTGCCGACTTAAAGGCATCCAGTTCTTCCAAATGACTCTACACCATCTCAGGGTCTACGCATGGTAGTCTGGCGCCTTGCTGCTGCCTCTCTACAACCCCAGTGAGAGACTTGTCGTGCCCCTCACTTAGGAACACTGAGGCAAAGAACTCGTTGAGGAGTTCAGCCTTGTCCCCTCTGTCTGTCACCAATTGTTTCTGCCCATTTAGCAGGGTTCCTATTCCTCCCTGGGCCTTCCTTTTACTCCCAATATATCTAAAAAACAATTTCTTGTTGTCTTTTACTTGGGTTGCCATCCTCAGCTCCATGGCAGCTTTGGCCCGTCTAACTGCCTCCCTACAAGCATGAGCAGAGGAGGTATATTCATCTTTGGCGATCTCTCCCCGTTTCCACTTTTTATGTGCTCCCCTTTTGTCCCTTAGGCTGCCCTGGATTTCTCTGGTCAGCCGGGGAAGCCTCCTGGCCCCTTTCCCCCTTTTGCCTCGCTCAGGGATCGTCTTGCTTTGTGCCCGAAGGATCATTTCCTTAAGGCACAGCCACCCTTCTTGGGCTTCCATCACTTCAAAACTCCTACTCTGCAGTGCGTCCTTGACTAATCGCCTGAGTTCATTGAAATCAGCTTTCCTAAAGTCTAGCACTTTCACCCTACTAGTTACCTTACCCACTCGACGTCTTCTGGTGAATTCTATTATTAGGTGATCACTGACCCCCAGATAGCTACCGATCTGGAGGTCCCCTACCATATCAGCCCCCGTTGCCAATACAAGATCCAGTATGGCATTCCCCCTAGTGGGACCGTGTACCTCCTGTGTTTCAGCTCATTTCAAAATCCTAGAGTCACCCATGAATATGGTAATCAACTAAAATTCAGCAAAAGCCAGTGTCTGCACTTAGCATGGAAGAACCCTGCACAAATACACACTGGGGAATGATTGATTAGGCTGAAGAATGGAAGAACTGGTCCTGAGAATGGTTGTTCATATTCATCTTATGGTCCATTAATAGTGTGCTATTATTAGCGGGGTGGGGAAGCAATAGCATACTGGGCTGTATTACTAGAAGCGTCACTTTCAAGTCAAGAGAAGCAATGTTTCCAATCTATTTGTCAGTGGTGAAGCCTCACCTGGATTACTGTGTGCAGTTTTAGGCCCCTAACTTCAAGAATGACATGGATAACAGTAGAGGAACCAGACAGGCAGACATTATTAGAGCTCTAAGAAACATGATGTGTGAGGAAAAGCTGAGAGAACAGGGATAATTTAGTCTGAGCAGAGATGACTGGGGGGCAATTATAGATTCATAGATGCTAGGGTCAGAAGGGACCTCGAACAGATCATTGAGTCCAACCCCCTGCCTAGGCATGAAAGAGTGCTGGGGTCAGATGCTCAAGGTAGGGGAGAGCACCACCTCCCCTGGAAGCCCATTCCAAATTTTGGCCACCCTTACCATGAAGAAGTTTTTCCTGATACCTAACCTAAATCTGTTCTCTGTCAGCTTGTGACCATTGTTCCTTGTTACCCCAAGAGGTGTCCTGGTGAATAGAGCATCTCCAATCATTTGCTGTATCCCTCTAATGAATTTGTAGGTGGCCACAAGATCACCTCTCAGCCTTCTCTTTCATAGGCTGAAGAGGTCCAGGTCCCCGAGTCTCTCCTCATAGGGCTTGTCCTGTAAGCCCCTGACCATACAAGTGGCTCTCCTCTGGACCCACTCAAGTCTATCAACATCCTTCTTGAAGTACAGTGCCCAAAACTGGACGAAGTACTCCAACTGTGGTTTGACCAATGCCACATAGAGGGGATATATCGCCTCTTTGGATCTATTTGTCATGCATCTGCTGATGCATGATAAAGTGCAGTTAGCTTTGCTGATGATTTCGTCACACTGATGACTCGTGTTCATCTTGGAGTCCACTATGTTGCAAGGAACATTTAGGTTGGATGTTAGAACTTTTTCATTATGAGGTTGGTCAAGCACTAAAACAAGTTACCAGGGAGGATGTGACACTTTCATCCCTGGAAGTTTTTAAGAACAGGTTAGGTAAACACTTGTCTAAGATGGTTTTAGACAGAAGTGATCCTGCCCTGAACAGGGGGTTAGACTAGATGACATCCTGAGGTCCATTTCAGCCCTACTTCCCTATGATTCTATTATATCAGTGACCTGCAACATCTTTGATATTTGCATTACAACACTCCTATTTATGAACATTTACAAATGACTTGATTCTGCTAAGTACCTGAGAACCATATTATGTTTCTGTTGCCTGACTGTATACATAAAGAAAACCATATTGTACTCATCCATTCTCACTTCTGAATGGGACAGAATTTGAGCACAATTTTCCAGTAATCAGCATTTGTGCTTTATACAGCATGCAGTTAGCTTGTAGAACTCTTTGCCACAAGAGGGTATAGAGACAAACAGTATAAAAACTAAGACTGAGAAAGTATTAGGCAAATTCATTGAGGACAGGTTCTCTGTCAGGTATGTATCAATCTGACACCCCTAAACAATGGATGATTGATGCCAGGGAGGCTATGACAGTGGATGAATGATATCAGACATGCCCTCTTCATACAATCTTCCCTTAAAGCATCTACTACTGCTACTGTTGGAAATGAGACACCAGGCTAGGTGGACTATAGGTCTAATTCAGGACGTCACTTCAGATATTCTTATGCAATGTAATGATCTATCAAGTTCCACCTTCCATTTGACTTCTCCATTACCTAGTCCAAAAAGATGGTAATACCTCTTTGTATTTGCGATTGCCTGCAGAAAAATCTACATTTCAAACTATATATTGTTACCTGCAAAGACGGAGTTCACATAATTCAGAAATTTGCATAACATTAAAAGTACATTCCTGTTGTCCCCTGTGGACTCCATAATTTAACTCTTTCAAAATCCAAAGAATAATCCTGCCGGCCTCATGTTGTAGAAACCAGTCATGTGGAGAGAGCAGAGATTACATTTATGGAGTAAATAATGCCCAGTTAGATTTTTCATGAAGAATTTCTATTATTCTTTCCTCCTTTGGTCACTTTGAAATACAAGTCATCCAGACTGAAAATCCATTACTGCTTTTTATGAAAACACATAATGTAGTACACATCTTTTAGTGGACACAGGAGGATCTTTGCATCCTTTGATTAGAACTGCAAATTTCTATTGGCTGGGGTAATTTTTTATAAGCATGTAAACAAGTCTACCTTTTAAGATTTTTTTTCTTTGTTAAAAATAAAGATAACATTTTTTTATTTGAATTTCAGATGATAATTTTTTTTGTCTCATACTGGTGCTGTTCTAACATTCAACAATAACAGTAAAATGCAACCGATTGCTTATATTTCCTGAACTACCCCACCCCTGACTATCTCAGTGCCAAACATTGGTTTTCATTAGCTTGGTAATGAACCTGAAGGAGTTAGGTATAGCCCTTGGGCAGAGAAAGAAACAAGCCATGAGGGAAAGTCCCCTATGTACCATGAAGCATATAGATTCAATCGCTATGCCCTATCAACAGGGAAACTTTTAAAAGGATTTGTGTGTAGGAGAGTATTTTATCATGCAACCTTCATTTTATTGCAGAACAAAATCATTGAAGTACTTGGATAATGCACTTCACCATTAACTCCTTTTTGTTCCCTGCTTTCTTCTAGCAAGTAGCTGAAGTCCCACAGCATTCCAAGAATAAAAAAAAAAAAAAGTTCTGGTCCTGATTTGGATAAGTAGTAAAACAGGCATATGGTTAATACAACTGAAGTCAATAGGACTACTCAAATGCTTGAAGCTAGGCACCTATTTAAGTAGCATGCACAGCCAGGTCACTTGATAGTTTTCAAAATGGTAGAGCTTTTCTTCTGTCAGTCAACAAAAAATATAATAATTGAAGCACAGTGTTACTTAGATCCATGGGTTTGGCTATTTCTAGGATTCTTTTCCCACAGAATACTCCTCCTATATTAGGGTGTCATGACAAGCCAATACATCAACCAAACCAACTCAACATTTCCCTGGATCAATGCCTTCAAGAAGGGTGGAATGTTTGGAACAATATTGGTGTGGCAGGTTAGGATGGGGTGCTCCTGCATTGAGCCACCCACCTCACTGAATCCAACCACCTTCCAGGCTCTGAGTGCCTCCCTGGGGGTGTCTCATGTCTGGCCAACCCCCTTCCTGGAGCAAACCCACAAGCCTGGGGTAACGCTGCCAGCACCCAGGGTCTGGACTGATCTTGGACCTGTGTCCCCTGAGAAACGCAGGCCTAGTAGTCCTTGAGGGCACTTCACCCACTGCAAGAACTTGGGGTACTTCCCTCAGTCTGAAGCACAAATAGTGGTCTCCCTTAGTCAGCCTAACCAAGGGGACCCCAAGGCATAATCTAGGCCCTCTCCCAATAAGTTTCCCATTTTAAGTACAAAGGATAACTTTATTGGTTACAAGGAGTAGGTTTGGAATAGGGTACAGGGTAGAACAATATCAGAGAAATAGCTTAGACCAAACAGTGGCATGGTTACTGCAAGCTTATATATATAAGATTTCAAGTAGCTTACTCACAAGTATCATCCAGAGGCAGGTGAAAATTCCCTCTGAAGGCACTCATTGAACATGAGTTTCAAGAGAGAGAGTGAGTTTCAGATGGTCCAGCTTCTCTGAGAGTTCTCATCATGGCTGCTGCCCCACCCCCTGAGCAGTCCCTGCTTTATATAGCCCTTATGACCTCATTTACCTGATCTAATGAAGGCCAGCAACTGTTGGCTGCCAGCCAACCAATTTGAAATGCATCACTGGTTGCCAAGTAAACTGGCAGGGTCTGTAGCCCCTACTCATTGCTTAGAACAATAGGAAGTTTAAGCACCCCCCAAAGTGTGTGAGGCCAGTCATGTAGGCAGAGGGAGCAGGTTTCCCCCTCCCTCAGGAATGTATCCAGCTCGGGTTACTACTCAGGGTTACCTGAAGCTGATGGGGCCAGAAGTGTCTGCCCTCTGCAGTGACCATGGTAACCAAATTGTCAGATTAGGCATCCGCCTGATAGCAAAGTTTGGGAGAGACAGAGATGGCATTCTGCCACAACTGTTAGTTAATGATGTGCCCTTATTGTTACAGTCACCGCAACAAATAATTAATTTTACACACATTGGAGTCAGATTTTGATTCCCTTCCTCATGCTGGATAGAACTTCTCTCCTCTAGTAATCCCATTATGGTCAAGGGCATCAGAGTCTGGCCATTGAAATATTTCAAACAAGAAAATGGAGAAGGGTGACTTAACAGAAGCAATATTTCAACGGTATTTTAGTCACCAAGACTTGAAAAGTTTTCCTGGAATGTTATCCTTTGTCTGGCACTAACACCAAAGTCTTCTGGACACTACAGATGCATCCAGATATGCATGGCCATGCACTTGCAGCAACACAAATAGTAGCAGCACAAATTTGTGCTACTTTGTGCCACAGCACATGCCCCTGCACATGCACTTTAGTGAAGGACAAAATTGTCCCACTTCGGGCAATCTGCCCTTTCCCTGCTTCTCCTGGCTTCTCCAGCCAGGGCAACCAGACCATCTCCCTGGAAGACTGAGCCTCCATTTGTTCCAGCACACACTATTGTAGAATGCACTGCGACACTTTTTTGCCCCCTCAGCTTCAGTTTTTGCTACTTGGAAATTCCAGTAACAAATTTTGTCCTCACACTGCAAATTTGTAGTGTGGGGCATGTTTTAACATCCCAGGAATGCGGTTTGTGGTGTCACAGAGGTTTACAGTGCCACAGACTGCATGTGCCTGCATATCTGGACACAACCTAAATGTTTATCTGGTTAGCTTTGAAATGTTTCCTGTTCTCCTTCCTAAATCAGCCCATCTCTTAGAATGGTTTTCAAGGGGAACGGAACTCCTTAGTTTAAAGTGAAACAAAAGTTTTAAAGCTTAAGTGAAACTTCTACACATTAAGAAGTCATTAGATGTATTTCCATATTTGTGATATCCCACAAAGTACTCTTAACTAGATTCGAAGACATATTCCCTGATTGCTATTGAAAAATCCCATTAGCTACTAAAAACTCAAAAAATCTAGCCCAGATAAAACCTGATTATAAACCAGTAAGATGGTCAATTTGAAAGAAGTCAAAGCAGATTCTTTTAGATTTATTTTTATATATATAGATGTTAGGTAATAAGTAAATTGACTCTGTAGTGTTATCAGAGACTCTATTAACCCCAAGCTGGAGCAAGAGGGAAACATGTCATGGAGGTTGTCACTTCACTGGCCTCACCCCCACTTTGCCCTGCTTTTAATATGTTGAGTAAAATTGTAGCCAGGTCAGGAGCAAAACTACCATAGACTTTAAAAGGAAGCTAATGTACAAGACCAGTTGGGCACTGTGAAGTGGATCATACTTTAGACCCAGTACTTTCCCTCCTTATGCTACTGACTCTAGTAGGTTCTGAGAGAAATCTTATTTATTAAACTTAATAGGAGGTTGAGTTAACTGAAAGTCTCACACAGGCAATAAATATGAAATATCATTAAGATATATATTACATTTCCACCTATTAGTCACTTCTAATAAGCCATGGGTTTTTGTTTTGTTTTTTTCCTAATAGAAAATGACAGGTAGGACTTCAATTTTTAGGGTAACTTTAATTAAGCTCTCCTCAGTCCTGATCATATTTTCTAGTAAATGTCCATGACAGTTTTCTCTGAGACTTGCTGTTCAACTTTGAAATGTTAACTTATCAGTTGGTCTTTGTTCTGAATTTTGAGTGGCTGTGTAATTCTTCAGCCTGTTATATTGGTCAGGTCACCATCATTCAGTGTCAGTGATGCGTAAGATTATGATAGGTGCAGAAAGAGATAACTGTCTTCTGCTCAAGAATAACTCTGAAGATCCTCAGTTTAATAAGTGTGCCATTTGACAATGAGTTACAATAGATTCTTTAATATTTGTTTAGCTTTGATAAGTTAAATGTGCAGAACTAATGAATAATTGCATTTTGATAGTGTTGACATGCATGTGACATTTACACTGACATTTATTATGGCACTACATCTTACTGTCAGATTGTGGGTGACACTGACAGAAGGAAATTAGGTCTATTTTCCATTTTTGTAGCTGGAATGGCCTCTAACTGTGAGCTGAGAACACCATGCCAGGTTTTACATAACCCACACATCGCTGTGTATATTACAATCTTCTATTATAATTGAATGGAAGTAATGTATTATAAGTTTATATAATCATAACTGAAGGAAGAGTGCGTGTATTTCTAAGTAGAGCAGTTTTGTTCTTGCCAAGCTTGAGTCACTCCTCCCCAGCACAGATCCTCTCTTTAAAGGTCAACTATTTGAAAAGTTTTCTGCAAATAGACCTTGCATTTCTCTCAAAAGAAAGCCTTTTGTCCTAGCATCTTTAAGATGTTCATACCCATTGTCCCACTTCAAGTACCCATGAAGTCTGCTGGTTAAAATGTGCTAACTGGTTTTCAGTGGAGAAAGGGGGGGCTGGGGGCACACAAGAAGACATTACTCTGTGTGTGTCCAAATTAATCATGACTCATTTAACTGGACTGTGGTTCATTCCAGGGACAAGCCTGTCAGACTATGTGCTCTCTCTGGCCACCTACCGGGAAAGATAATAATTCAGCTTAGAAAGGCCATCTCTGTAAAAGGCGCCATTCCTGTTTTGATCCAGGTCAAAACGGAAGACAAGAATCATAACCGCCTTAAATGTGACATCCATTTATAGCCCTAGAGAGACAAAAAAAGATAAAAGGAAAAAAAAGATTCCCTTCAAATACTTTCAGTGTTATTAACTGGAAGCCCCCATTCAAAGTCTACACCACTCAGTAGCTTGGCTTTGATTTTCAAGGGCACAATTTTGATTCTGTCCTTCATCTTTCTTAATAAAGAAGAATTATGACGATGAAGAATATCCCTCTTTCCCCCACCACCACCTTGTATAAAATGTTATTTTACAGACCACTACATTGGAGTGAAATCATCAATTAAGAAAGTTATGTATAGAAGAACTGATAGCTACAAATAATAATTGAGCAAAATTCAATTGTCCAATACTTGGCCCCAAAACTGGGTCTGGCCTAGGACATGTATTCAGAGGGTGTGCCTACACAAGATGCATTAATGTGTATTAGCCTAATTAGCCTAATTTACTGTGCAGTACCGGCGTCTGTTTACACGTGTGCGCCCTTACTGCAGGGTAAAAATGGCTAATTTTGACTAAATTTGATACCTGCAAATGCAGGTATCAAGTTTGCATGTGATTAGTTCATGCACAGTAATGTATGTGTAGACAAAACCCACCACAACTTTTAGTGCCGGGTCTGCCCGGCCATTAGGGGGCTGGCCTGGAGCTGAACCCCAGGGCTCCTGGTTGGCCTCCTCTGCTTCTCCAGGGCTGGACTGCTCCCTGTCAGCCCCTAGCTGCAGGGTATAAAAGCCTGCAGTCATTTTGTGCCTTGTCCATTTGCATATGTTCTAGTCATTGTCATAGTGAATTAAGCCACTCAGATATGACCTAAATATGAATTGATGTATTGTGATGTTGATTCAAAGGCTTAATTATGAAACTTGACATATCATCACTGATAATGTAGCAGAGTCCCTGCCCCAGAAAATACTTAGTGTAAAGGCATGAGCCGATTAACAACAGTATAGTAAAGTATAGAACAATCCTAGAATGGGGCATATTCTTATTCCATTGGGTAAATTAGTTTATTGATTTTTGTTGCGTTTTGTGTGAGGTGGGGGTTGTTTGTTCAGTTGAGGTGTTTTTGTTTTGTTTTAAATAAGGGCCTGTTCTTATATCATTAACGTCAGTAAGACCTGAATAACTTTGCAGTTGGACCTGACCCTGCTTTCTTTGAAGGAAATAAAAATGTAGCAACTGAGTTAATAGGGAAGAATGATTAATCCTATTTTGAGGCACCAAATAGAATCTTATTCAGACAGAATAAAGGTACCTTATTTTAAAACTTTTTCTCTTAACTAGCCTCTTATTCTGTGCCCCCTACCCCCAATCTCACATAAAACACCACATACAATGCTGACCCCATTCTGTCTATGTTTTTAAAAATGTATTTCCAATTAACTACTTTTTGCTCAGGTAACTTTTAATTTTATGGAGTTTCACTCCTATTATAATATTCATAAAAAAATTTTGGGTTAGTGAATCAAAAGCCACCGAATTGCACATGAAATGTGACAATTTTCCAATGTGAAATACTAAGAAAAAGTCAGTTTAGTACAAAGCAATAGCAAGTGAAACATCAGAATTGTCAGTATTGACATAACTCTGGGTAAGAAAGTAGGTTACCCAAGGAATAGTTTATTTGTCAACTAATAACTATTCCAAGGTTAACCCTGTTTTAAATTATGGCATCGGTATGCACTCTTTAATTAGTGTAAGGAATCCAATTGTGCTTGACAACTATGTAGTACACAAGATGGATGGAGATATGCTGCTCAAAGAGGCTAAATAATAAAGGTGTGCAAAAAGGGCTGTATTCAATTTGGATTCAGATTCGGCCCAAATCGGTGATAGTGATTCAGTTTGTTGATTCGGATCACTGTCCTGATTAAATTTGGCTCTATCCAAATCTGAAGATTCGATGCTGATTTGGACAGAAATGTGTCCACCACAGAGCATATAGAGGGAGCCACCCACACCCCTCTCGCTCAGTGATTGGCTGTGGGGGGACCCCAGCTGCTCCCCCGGACCCCAGAGGCACCCGT
>NW_005843213.1:29690-35191 GCF_000455745.1 Alligator sinensis
CCACACTCCTATGGGACACTCCATCCGCCCCAGCATCTCAGCATTCACGAGCCACCTCGTACCTTGAGGTATGTAGAAAAAACATTTAAAGCTGTGTCTACTTCTGAATCATCAAATCTTTCCAAGTCTCTCCAAATTGATTCAGAGGGTTCTGATTCGATTTGGAGAGATTAATGAGCCTCCTGATTTGATTTGGATTCAGAGATTCGGCCACCAAATCTCTGCTGAATTGAATCAGTGACCAAAGCTTCTCACAGCCCTACTAAATAATCTCAAACTCCGTGATGCAAAGACTCATATATCAGTCACTGGGGTACAACCTCAGCCACTGTGTCATCTCATAGCTTTACTGAAATCAGAGATAGGATTATTTTACACATCATCTGCTGCAGATGATTTAGTAAAACCTCTGTACTGTTGAAGTTATCTTGGTGACTTACTTGAAACAAAACCTGAAGGCAATAGATTCGTACCTTCATATTCAAGCTGAGACCACCTCTAACATTACTTTCTTCATCTACTTCTATGCGGCATTTTTCAAATAATTGAGGAAAAAAACAAGTTCCTTCAGTTTGAATAAAACAGAAATCAAAAGATGTTTGAATGGGTACAATAAAAACAACAAGTGTCTGAAAAGTTTTGTATAGCATGTGTCCAGTTAGTTCCAGAATGTAAGAGCAATTGGGCTTATTGGTTGTGTGGGAAAGTATTTTAAGAAAGGACTTAAAACAATAACCTATGCTGAGGAGTCAGAAAGGGGACTATTAAGAATACTAAGCTGATGTGGCCCAAGCAAGCAGCACCACAGAGAACCTTCCATATTTTTCAAGTTTTCCATTCAAAAATACACATTTTATTATTCCTCCTCTCCCCTGTAGCAAGCAGGTTCCTATTATGCACAAGTCCTTGCACAAAACCACAAGAATAATTATGAAATAGTTGTGTAGAGTGGGGAGGGGGAAACAAAACAACCCCTCCCCCTGCAAAAAACATGCATTGCATTCAGAGTCTTTGCAAACAGTATTAAAAGAAAAGTACATATAGCATTACTGATTGTCTGGAGCTCTAGTATATATCTAGGCAATCATTTACTTTTAGCTATTTAGCAAGAAAGAAGTAGTTACCATAGCAACTGTTATACTTCGTAGATCACACTTTGTGCTACTTCTAAAGATTAAAAGCAACCTCATCAGCAAATACACAGTCATGGGAGGAAGTTGTTGGTGGAGGAGGCTGAATTTTATCTACTTATTTAAAGGCAAAGTCAACAAGAAAAAACTATTTACACAGCTGACTAATAAAACTGTTCTACTATTCAAGGACAAAAGTAGATCTAAAGTATCACATATTTATTTTTTTTTATAATAAAAAATAAATTAAGTTACTTAATCTCAGACATAAAAGGTGAGATTCTGTATTACAGGAAAGACATGAAGAAGATTCTATACCACCTTTGTACCTCTCTCTCCTGGATGTTCTGAAGACTAGGGAAGTCCTAATAAAAAGTTCCTCAGTCTGATTAAGTTAGTGTAGAGACACTTTAGGAGATATATCTGCATCTCCTAAAAATATACATGTTGCAATCCTATTCTCCCTTCCATCTCCTGGCTCTACTCAACCTTGCCCTCCCCTAGCCTGGGGCTGACAAAGTGGTCTCCTGGACAAAACCATATAGCTATTCTGTCTACTGTGTCTGTACCCAAGCTTCTGCCACCAGCCAATTAAGTTTATTAGCCTTCTTATATGGCATGCCAATATTTAAATCTATTAGTCCCTAATGAAGTACTCTGATTTTCATAGCAGGTTGGTACCAACATAGCCTATTAAAATTTTCTCATAATCTTGCATCCACAAGCAAAATGAAGAAGCAAATCTAAGTACTTGTGCCTCTAAGTAGCTGAATACATCAGCAAAATCAGAGAATTTTTCTATGCCAGTTACCATTTTTGCATGCACAAGGTTACAGATATTCTGTAGTTTCAGCCCAAAATATTTATGATTGCATTTTCTGAATTAGTTTAAATGTTTGCCTACATAAAGGGAAATCTATAAAAAAAATTCATATTTAATAGTTGGCATTAAGAAATGTTCTATAGATTTTAATATGAACATACAACTATGTACCTTAGAGGGTGATATTGCACATTATCCATTCTTTATACAATTCTACTTTAACTAGAGGTATTTTAGAATTGTCTATAGCAGGGGTTGTCATCCAGGGGTACTTGAGAAGACCCTAGGGGATACATGCAGGCAGGTGGGTGGGGACAGAGCGCAGCCACTCACTATCCTGCACAGGCGCCACCCGCCTGCCCAGCCAGATGGAGGGCACAAGGGAAGCTTGTACCCCACACCACGTGTGCAACCATGCAACACTTCCCCCACCCCCTCCCAGTGGCTGGGGGTATACTGCTCTGCATCCAACCACCGTGGGGTACAATGATTCAAAAAGTTTGAAAACCCATGTCTATAAAACGTATTGGTTTCATCTTATGTAAGACTTTTCATATATATATATATATATATATATATATATATATACACACACACACACAGTTTAGACATTTTTAAAAACCTGTATTGTTTAATACAGAGCTAAATGTTTCTGAAGCTGCTTTTTATATTTTTTAATTGTATAAATAGAATCCTAAAGGTTATTATTTCCACGGATAAAACATTTATTAAAAGGATTTTTTTTTTGGCAGAGCAAACATCCTATTATGGTCTGTAGTGCTATAACCCCCCTATTATTTTGAAGAGCTAGTATTTTGGATTATCCCTTTTTTATTCAAACACTTCCAATCAAATCTCCTTATAATAATTATACAAAACTTAGTGATAATTTATCATTAACATGATGATATCTATATAAACACTTTCATATGTAAACAAATGGAGCATGTTTGTAAAAATACTGTTTCCATAGGAGAGAAAAGGATTTATTAGGGTGATATCTTATTGGACAAATTATGTAGTTGGGTTAAAAGTTAGATATTCTTTCAAATGCAAAACTGGAGAAAGAACACATCTCAGTTTCTGAACCATCACTGCTCCAACATCACTCTTACACTACTGTATCTTTCATAAGTTCATGATTTCAGCCATAAATAAATAAATAAATAAATATATAAAGCCAAGAAAAATGAAACAAGGTATAATGGGTAGTTTCTCAAATGTCACAAAGAAGTACCTTTCCCAGTGTTTTACATGGAGCAAAAATCAGAATAAAATTGAAATAATGTCTCCTTTGAAGTAGAATGGAGAATTGCTGCTTGATTTAATTCTAGGTAGTTGTCTTACAGCACAAGTAAACCAACTTATAAATTGATTTTTTCAGGACAAAGAAAAATAGCATTTTAATGGTCTGGCATGTACATCTAACTTAGAGTAAGGATAATTGTTAGCATAGTCAAGGCCACAGTGAATCACTCCCAAATCTGAGAAACCAGACCATCTGCTCATCAATTCTTTGATAATATTTTTCTTCCACACTATGATCAATAGATGCACTTAGTGCCAGCTCTTAAAAATGGAATCTTCATCAGATGGATGCTGGGTTTTCAGAATGCCTTCTCTGTCCAGGGGTAGTGGCAACGCTTCAGGAAAGGGTTTCTGTCTCCAGAAACTGCATTATTAAGTGTGACAGAGCATTTGTACTAGAACACTGTAGAATATGGTTACAGGTAGTATTACTAACTTGCAGTCCATTTCTGACATGCAAATTAAAATAATCATCTGAAAACAGACTATTTAAAGCGTATCTTTTGAAAGGAAGTTTCAATGTGGAAATCAAGACTTAAGATAACTGATATTAATTCAGCTGCATATGACATATGACATTGATATGTCCAATGAGTCAGATACCTGCCCAGCTCTTCTGAGTAGGCAGAGAAACACCTATTCCATACAGTACAATGAACTGGCATACCTGTTCACAAAATGTAAATTCTGTTTATTGAGCTGTTTTATTGATCTGCCTGTGAAACAGGCAACAAATGTTTGGTCCATTCTATCCTCAAGCAAAGAGGGAATTTCCCATACCAGTGCAAAAACTGCATACTGTTTTATTATTATTGATCTGATGCCTTACCTAATCCTTCTTGCATACTGGTCAGGCCATTAACCATAATAATATCTGCCTGTGTTATATTAGGGCCTGTGTTTGGAGCATGCATATGGTTAGGTCTACAGGGGCCTGGAGAATTGAAAGGCAAGAATTCCCCTCTCCCCCATCCTATTCCAGGCTTCCTCCCTGTCCCTTGCTACACCACAAGGTCCCCCTAGTTCTCACCCACCCCTGGCTCCTCCCCACCACCACCTACCCTTCCTGCTTATTTATGGCTTTCTGCACTGTCGGTCCTGGGGGAGCAGGCAGGGAAGGGTTAACCTGCATGCCTGGCCTTATAGGCAACTGGTAGGTGGGGCACAGGTGGGCATGTGCCCCCCCAACCCCGACAGGGCCGTCCCTGCAGCTGATGGCTTCTGTGGGTGCTCACCACCTCTAACGCTGCCGGCAGCTTCTGCAGGTACTTGCCAGCCTCATCCCCGCTGCCGACACCAGCTTCTGTGGATGCCCCCTGAGACTCAGGAGGCAACAGTCACCCATGCTTTGCCCTTCCTGCCACCACCACTTCTGCTTTTCTCTAGGCTGAGCCTGCCCAGAGAGCAGCAGTGGCAGAGGCCGTGCAGGCAGGTTAACTCATCCCTGCCTGCTCCTCTGGGACAAACAGCGTGGACAACTACAAGTAAGCAGGGATGTGAGGGGAGGGGCAGGGGGGAGCAGTGGGCCCAATCCAGGGAAGTGGGGGAGGGGGAGGCGGGTAAGGTGTTTAGACTAATGTGTAGTGTAGTGTGGCAACACATTAGTGTAACACGAGCTCAGTAACAAGGATCAAAGATAAATGTAAGCTGGAGTGGTATAACTTTAAATTACCTAAAGCATGCTTCAAACTAGTTTCAGGTGATTATGTGCAGACAATCCAAGGCTTACCTAAAATTAATTTGTAACAAGGCCCTTATACGTACTTTGTGTTGTGACTAGATTCTTGAGAGCTTCCCTTGCCTAACTTGTTAACACTAGAGAAAAGAGACCCATGGATTTTATAGCAAATGTAAATTCCCATAATGTCCCCTTTAACGTACTGTATGTGACCCTACTGCCATGCTCTGTACTTAGTGTGCCATGGTAGATAGCTTAGTATATCTTGCAATATCCTTTCAAACCTAGTGCTGAACTTTATATTTTTAACTCAGTCTTGAGAGAGCAGAATGGACCGATCAAGGCTGTTAAATTATATTTCTATAAATGCTGACAGAATCAAAGCAGTGTCTTGAAATGCACTGTAACTCAGCCTTCTTATCAATTTATTTAATTTATTTGTTAGATGTATATGCTGCCCTTCCTAAAAAGGCTCAGGGCATCTTACAATAGAGACAGAAGCTTACAACAACAAAATAAAACATTAACATAAGAACAAACTCCCTACTGTCACAGATCCTTG
>NW_005843213.1:35201-63409 GCF_000455745.1 Alligator sinensis
TCTTTGCTGATTTGGGGATTTAACTGGTCTCCAAGTACCTCCTGAAGCTAGCCCAGGTATGACTTCTACCAATTCTGAGATACTGGGTCTTGGTCCTTGACCCTCCCTGAATATTTGAGGCCCTCAGGGAGCTAACTTCCCATTCAAGTCCTGAGAGAGGCTATTTCCTTTTGGAGAGAGCAAGCACATCACACAGTTGCAAACAGCAAAGCAGACAGTCTATCTGCAGCCGGGCTCGGACTTTTTCTCTCCAGCTTGGCAGGTCATGTAGTTTGCCAGGTCAGCATAGGCAGAGGGAGAAAATCTTATGGGGGAGGAGGGGGGAACTGAGCACATGTGCAAGCTCACATGCACACACACAAACCTCCCCCCCAGCAGGTAAGTTTGCCATGGGGAAAGGACATCAGGAGGTAGATAAAGACCCCTGCAGTGAGGGAAGGAGTGGGGCAGGGGCAGGGGCTCGGGAGGTTTGTGGGACACTCTGAGCCCAGGTGGCTCATCCAAGGGCACAGGGGGCTCTTGCCGCTGTATGTACCCTGGCAGAAGCCTGGGGGAGGGGGGGCATGTGCCCTCCCAGATGTAAGCAATGGGGCTCTGCACCCCGTTGCCACTGCCCCGAGAGTGATGTGATGCCATGTGCCAGCTGTACATGGAGTGCAGAGCTCAGTGCACAATGGGCAGCCTGCCTCCACCCCATGCACAGATCCAGAGAGCACATGCCCCCCAGTCCTCTACCAGGATGCATGAAGTGGCAGGACCCCCCCCCACCCCAATGCCTCTGCACAAACCACCCAGGTTCTGAGTGACCTACAACCCAACCTGGTCCTGGGGCCCCATTCACTTCAGCCCCTACCTCTGCCCCACTCCCTCTCTTACTGCAGGGGCCTCGATCTGCCCGCCCCCCATGTCCCTTCCCCATGACAGGCTTACCTGCTGTGTTGGGCAGTGCTCTGCACACTGCCAGGCTGCTGCAGGTCCCAGCTGTGTGTCTGTGTCCGTGCATGCTCCCTTCCCCCGCTGCAGCTGCCTGGAACCTGTGCCCGGTTTGCCCTGTGGCCCTACCTGCTACCCCACATTTGGGGAGGGGGGACTAAGCTCTGTAAGCCCTGGTCTTCTGCCATCTATGCAGGTCAGCCTCCCAGCTACTCCTCTAGCTCTAGGTTCTGCCCTCAGAATAATGTCAAATTAGCATATAAATCTTGTCCATGAGACTAAAGTATTTAATGAGATTAGGTATAACACTGATATTTAGTCTCTGTTTCTTTGCATTACCAAATGGCTGGGTAGTAAATTCAGTGATTTAACTGACAGCAGAAAATATGCTGTGGCCACTGGCGCTCTGTGACCATTGGCGTCCCCCAAGGCTCTGTCCTTGGACCAGTTGTCTTTAACATCTTTATCAATGATGTGGACATTGTTGTCAGAAGTGCACTGGCTAAGTTTGCCAATGACACTAAACTTTGGGGCATAGCGTCTACACCTGAGGACAGGCTAGTGATCCAGGCTGACTTGGATAAACTTGGTAAGTGGGCGGATACAAACCTGATGACATTCAATACTTATCAATGGTAAGGTACTCCACCTCAGGGAAAAAAACCCTGCAGCATACTTATAGGCTCGGCAGTGCTATGCTTCCTAGCACCACTGCTGAAAGAGACTGGGGGGTCATGACTGACCACAAAATGAATATGAGCCACCAATGTGATGTTGCAGCTGGTAAAGCAAACAAAACTCTGGCTTGCATCCATAGATGCTTCTCAAGTAAATCTCAGGATGTCATCCTCCCACTGTGCTCTGCCTTGGTGAGGCCTCAGCTGGAGTACTGCATCCAATTCTGGGCTCAGCAATTCAAGAAGGATGTCGGGAAGCTTGAAAGAGTCCAGAGGAGAGCCATGCACATGGTCAGAAGGCAAGCGAATAGGCTTTATGAAGAGAGGATGAGAGCCATGGGACTCTTCAGCCTGGAAAAGCACAGGCTCAGGGGGCACCTGCTGGGTACCTATAAGTGCATAAGGGGTGTACATCAGGACCTGGGAGAATGTCTGTCCACCAAAGCACCCCAAGGAAAAACAAGGACCAACGGTCATAAACTCCTCCAAGACCGTTTTAGGCTAGACATAAGAAAAAATTTCTTTACTGTCCGAGCCCCCAAGACCTGGAATAGACTCCCTTCAAATGTAGTGCAGGCACCTACTCTAGACTCATTCAAGAAATGCTTGGATGCGTATCTTGCTAGGATCCTTTGACCCTAACTGACTTCCTGCCCCTGGTGCAGGGGACTGGACTTGATGATCTTTGAGGTCCCTTCCAGCCCTAATGTCTATGAAATCCTGTTATCCAAAAACATAGCACTAACATATTTTGATCTTATTCCTCCTTTATATAAGCAGCAAATTCTATTACATCTCTTTCTTTTATATCCATTTGTACTACCTCATGCCTTTCTCCTATTCTTCCTCCATAACAGTATTCCTGGGGTGCTATCCCAAGGCAATGAGGTCATCCCTTGAAAGGTATTTGAGAGTGTTAAGACTTGAATATTTTGTGTCAGCCTCCAGTTCCATGTGGAAAGGCTGATATTTTGCATTGCAAACATGTAATTAAAGTAAATTACCATAGGCTGAATAGTCCCATTCAATTCATTAGTACTACTCAACATGTATAAATAATACTTCAGCATGTGGCCTTAGAGGTTGTCAGTTAACAACTTTACATCTAATTAGCTTGAAAAGCTCAAGGTACTTTGATATCACTTTACCTTCCCCTTTCTAAAAATATCATCCATTACAATTAAATGTCATAGGACAAAAGTAGTAAATAACTTGGGGGGTGGGGAGCACAACACAAGGTACCTTAAAACAATGCACTTAGTGTTTCTTAGAGTTATTTAATAAACACTTAAGTCTGTTCCAATTTTTGTATTTCCTAAAATCTCAGTCAATGCTATGCAATCAGAATCCTTTTGTCTCTCAATCTTCCTAGCCTATTTTACATCCTTTTAAATTTATCATATAACCCAGTCTCAGCTCCAGAGCAGAGATGGACTTAAACTAGAACTGATTTTTTTTAAAAGGATCAGTTTAAACTATATCTTTCAAGCACATTTTGAGTTATTTGATTTACTCAGCAAACAATATTTCATAAGCGGCTACTGTTTAAGAGCAGGATTCTAAATATCTTTACTGACAACATTCACAAGGCTCTCCAAATAGAGTATTCAATATTTTTTTAATTTGTCACTCAGTTCTAATATTGAATACTACAAGTCTTCTTAACATCACTCAGACACTTCTAATACAGTTTTTCACCGTCAAGTTACTGTTTTGATTTCAACATGAAGTTGCCAAGTTCTGGGCATACCAAGTATAATTCAGTTAGTGTGTGTGCGTGTGTGCAGAATTTCAAGTTCCAGACTGAACTTATGAATCACAGGAATTAATGATGAAAAAAAAAGAAAGTGACAAAAGACAAAAACAAAGATGGAAAAGTTCTTCCTTCTGGATCCTGACCTATTAGCTCAATAAATTAATCATATCCAGGAAGAGCACACACCAACTGCTGAAGCTTCCTTAGCCTGACGAAGGGTTTTTGAACCCGAAAGCTTGCTTAATAACTATTCTCCAACCATTTGGGTTGGTCTAATAAAAGATATCAAATTCACCCAAGGAAGCTTGTCTGCCTAAATTAATCATAGACATTATTCCAGAAATAAATTTTGAATGGTTAAGAAATGGAAGAAACTCGCCTATTACCAAATAACACAGAATGTCCAAGAACACTTAGTTTTGTCCAGTGAGTCAGGAGGAAATCCATCAGTGTTCTCAATAAAGACACACTTAAGCCAATACTGAATGCCTCTGAAATTCCATCCTTAGCATAAATGCAGTCAGGTGTGACAGCATCACTTTTAAACAGTTACTATTATTTAAACAAACTACAACAGATTTCAGTGATGCTAAGGTGACCCTGGTACTTCCAATTTAGAGTTAGTGCATGAGGCCGTAAAATGCAGTAACTGACGCCATAAAATAAAATCACTATAGCCATGCAGTACTGACATGTGTAATGTGGTTACAGTAGGGGTGTCAAAGAAATGGCCTTGGGGGCTAGTTATAGCCTGCAGAACCCCATCATCTGGCCTGCAGGTGCTGCTCTGGGTCCCAGTTGATCCACATGCCACTGGGTTGGCCCCACACACAGGGCCCAGGACCCATACTGCATGTGGTGCCTACTCTGGGACCCAGGCTAAATGCAACACCTGCTCTGGCCACCTTGGGACATGGGTACTGCATGCAGCACAGGTCTTGGACCATCCAGAAGGGTAGGGAAGGAGGAAAGGAATAGGATAACCACCTGAATGATTCAGCATGCTTTCTGGCTATATTATGTGATATACATTGAATTCTTCAATACAGTTATGTGGGAGGTTTTCACCCAAACAACTTAGTGTGTTTACATGAGACTGCCTGATAGGCTTTGCCTTTATAAATAGCTTTGTATGCCACACTCCAAACTGTGTAGTTTACCTGAGGAAAAACTGTGATAGAAGCTGTATGATTAACTTGAAATGGTTTCTGCCATTCTAACAGATTTATTGCAATATAATTCTGTCAAAAACCATTATTAACAACATGGTATTTTAGCACTGCAATATGCTGTTTGTGATGGAGGAAGCATCATTCTAAGTGCTCAGCCTACAATCTTTAATTTACACGTAGATAAATAGGCATGAGACTTGAGTCAAAACGTAGACCTTAAAACCAAAGCTGTCTAAATGTAACAGGGAACGCTAATTTAATTGAATTTACAAGTTCAAACTTACTCTCTAAGGATTTGATAAGGGTTCCACATGAAAAGTGGCCATTATCTGTCTTGAATTTATTTGACTGATTTTGCACAGTAGAAATTTGAATCCAAGCTGAAGCCTCACTTTGGCCTTGAATCCAAATTTTCACTTTGGAGGGGAGAAGAGATTTTCTTCCCCTCTGCTCATCCCTAATTTTTGTAAAGACAAAATGTTACTTTGCTATACAGGTTGTCATCTCTCCTCTGGACTGGATGGACTACAGAGTTGTAGATCCGTTCAGGCTTCCTAGGATTTCTCAGAAAGCCTGTAGATTAATAGACACTACAATCACAAAAGGACATTGTGATCATGTTTTCTGGCCTTCTGCATAACAGATCCAAAAGAATCTCCTCATATTTATTGCTTTAAGTTTAAAATTCCTTTTGAGCCATCCCATCTCTTTCAGAAAGATGGTGAGTGTGGTTTATGCACTTCAAATCATGAAGAAACCAGCATATCCCTAGGCAAGTTGTTCCCACAATTAGTTTCTTCACTGTTAAAGATTTATCCTAAGTTAACATCAGCTTCCAGCCTTCTCATTTTATTATGCATTTCAGACAACAGTGACATATACTATCTGAAGCCACTTGGGTTATAAAGTGCAATCAATCTACCTTTCAACTTTTTCTTAGCTAAACAAATTGAGAGATATAAGATGTTCATTTTTAAGAGATCATTTTGGCAATTTTAGGAACGCTTTCCAAGTTTTCAACGTCAAACTGACACTAACAGTACAGTAATGGCATAGGCAGAGGGAGAAAATATTATTGGGGTGGGGACTGAGTGTACACACACACACTGTTCAACAAATAAGTCTCTGGAGGGGGAAGGAGCAGACAAGAGGGAAGGGTCGGGGAGGAGGTGCAGATCAAGGCCTACACAGTAACGGAGGGAGTGGGTTAGACGCAGAGGCAGGGGTTGCAGAAAATGAAGCCCCAGGGTGGGTGGTGGGACAGGCAGAGCCTGGGTGGCTCATCCAGGGGCACAGGGGGGATCCTGCCATTGCACGCACCCTGGGACACAGCACAGCCTGGTGGCAGCAGGCACATAGTGTTGCATGGCTCTTGAGGCAGCAGTAGTAGGGCACAGAGCCCTAGCCCGCAGTGGCAGCCTGCCTCTGCCTTGCACACAAATCTGGGAAGTATGTGCCCTCCGTGCCTCCCTTGGGGTGCATGCAGAAGCAGAAGCGCCCCCACACCCCTGAACAAGCTGCCAGGCTCTGCCCTTCCTACCACCTGCCCTGGGGCCCCATTCACCCCAGCCCCTGCCTCTGGCCCACTCTGTCCCTCACTGTGAGGGCCTTGATCTGCCACTTCTGTAGTCTTACTCAATATTGTCCATTTTATATATTCAAGGATTGCATTCATCTTTTTAATGACAGCACCACACTGGGAGTTTGAGGGCTGTTGGGTATCTATCACTATGCCAAAATCCATTAGAATGTCAGAATTCCATACTCACATTCATCTTGTAACAGAGGCCAACTTTCCTCTTTTCTATATACGTGGCCTCAGCTTTGTCTGCATTCAAACCATGTTGTTCAAGTAATCCATGTTCATTTGAATAACCAAACCATTCTTCATTATTTATTACTTCATCTATTCAATCATCCATAAAGGTTGTTTTCTTTACAATTATTATTTGTTGGTTATCTATTTTTATGTCTATTTAATATGCGCTACATTGATTTGGTATTTTAACTTACAATGTCATGGTGGACTAAGCGGAATATCTTCCAGATGTCTAACCATCATTTTGTCTCTAGATAATCTTGGCCAAGAGTTTTGTCATAAAATTGAAATAAAGATTTTAAACTCTCATTTTTTTCCATCACATTTTAAATGGATAATTTCCCAGTAAATTAACATAAAAATAATTATTTCAGGATAAAATGTGCTCAAATGCAAAAGGTTTCACTCAATTCCATCTAAGCGATGCAAGTCCTTATTTTGATATTCTACTTGTTCCTCAAGGCTAGAAGATAATGTCAATCACTCCTATTCTCCTTCCATTTGTTATTTATTTTTCTGAGACTCTGAATGTTAGATTTGTTGTGAAGGATTGGACTGTGTGATTGCCTGATGAAGTGAATCTTAAAGTATGGTTCACAAAAGTGAACACAATTAAGAATAATATTCTTAAACTCAGATTCGTAAGTATCCAGAGTTCGAACTTTTAGAGACATGGCACTTAGGCATGTGCCTAAGAACCCGGTGCTTTCTATGGTGCACCGGTATGCCACAGATAGAATCAAAATGTCCTTTATATTGGTTTCACTTCTTTGTAAGGACTTCAATAAGAGACTTCTGCTAAAACTTAAGCTCTCCTCTTCACATTTTTTTGTTTTTATTACATACATTTTAACATTAAATACAAATGTTTCAACTTTGCATTCAGGTAAAATTAACACTGGGAATTTCTGAAAGGAGTAATTTTTCAGCAACTTGTCCTCAGTTCCTCCCTTCCCCCATTATCATCTACCCTCTAATTTACAGATTTTCTCCTTGGATCTTGCTTGCTTAATCTCCCCAATACCATTGTCCAGTGTTCTCATGAGAGCTATTTTGCTTTTAGAACCCTTGCATTGTATGCTAAACATTTTGACTAGGGACAAAAGTTACACATAAACCAGTATATGTGATCAGAAACTAGTTCAAATCTATAACACAGCAGAAGTTCAGTGTACATAAAACACTTTCAAAACAGCTGAAACCACTTCAAGATGATACTACACCCATGCAAGTTTTGACTTAACTGATTTAGGTTAAATTGGTTTATTGAACTGTTTCCCAAATCCCCTTCAGATTCAAGTTAACTCTCAGTCCCCCAATATCCCAGGATGCTTTGCAACTCCCCCACAACCCCGCCCCCAGTGTGGGCAGGCTAGCTTTGGTCCAAGCTGTCTGCTCCAGCCAAGCAGGGAGGCATCCTCTAGTACTCCATCTCCCCCCCGCCCCAGCTTCTGGCCTGAGCTACTGCAGGCACGTGGCTGCATTTCCAGAATCAAAAGTAAATGTCTGTTCACTTGTTTAGTGGTCCAATCTATGCAGCTTAGACTAACCTGCAAAGATTGAATTGATTCAGCCTCAGGCTTTTTGACCATCTATACTTAGCCTTCTCCTTACATAACTCTGGAATCAAAATTGACAAGGCTTTGCTTTTTGACTAAAACTTTTTTTTAATTGTGGTTCTCCACTTTTTAAAACTAAGTCTGTTTTTATAAAGGTTAATTATGTCCTTTCTTACCTCTTGTAATATCAGAATGAAAAGGAAAGTTAATCTTACCTTTAAAAGTACCTTTCATACACACATTTTTAAAATTAATCCATTTCTTTCTTGCTTTTCAAATACAACAAAAGCTTTGTTATCTGGCACCCATGGAGAATGGGGGGTGCCAGATAACTACATATGCTGGTTACCTGAAAGGTCCAAACAGGTGTGTTTTTGCCTGTTCAGGCCGCCATCTCTCCAGCCACATCCAGTATGCTGATGCCCCTCCCGCCACATTGCCGCCCCTCCCACTACATCAGTGTGCCGGGGACATGAAGGGGGGTGGTCCCGCACAGGGTGCTATGCCCCAGGCCATGGGAGCACAGCAGTGCAGGCTGCTTTGCACCAGGCTGTGGGGGCTCGTCAAAACTGGAAGTGCCACGGTGGATGCTTCCAGTTTCACTTTTACCTTACAAGCTGGCATGCTGGTTAATAGAGCATGCCAGTTTGTAAGGTACTGGATAACATGGCTTTTACTGTAAAAGAAAGAAGCCCTATATCCTGGTGCATAGTAGACAACCATCAATCTTCTGGATCATTGTATACATGTAAAAGGTCTAGTCAGATGCTTGATTAATCAGCTTGTGGTGGACAAGCCCAATTCAAGACTGACACAGAGTGTTGTCCAAGTTGGAGTCCAAATTTAAAGCATGCTACTTTCTTCTTTCTTGCTTTACTTCCATCCTCTGGATTGAAGCCACTTCATGTTGGAGCTGCACCCAATGCCAGATGTTCCCTCCAGATCTGGCAGGATTCTGCACAGTCCTCCCAGCTTTCTACATTGATTTTGAATGACTTCACATCATTGTGCTACTGCCAAAGCAACCCCACTTTCTAGTGCCACCTCAAATCTCGCTATACAAAATATTCTTGGGAATATGGCCTTTTCCCATTCTTCCAACATGGCTATCCATTGCAGCCTCTTCTTGATGGTGGTTTCTAAGTGCATGTCCCATGCTTTCCAGTACTTCTGTTTGGCATTCTGTCTCCCCACTTTATTTTCAGAATCTTATCCAGACATCCCATGTGGAAACTGTTCAGTCTCTTGATGTGCCAAGTATACATAGTCCATGTTTCTGAATCATAAAAGCATGGTTGATGGTACACAAGTCTCGAAGATGTGTATCTTCACCTTTGCTGATAGTTTGATGTTATGTCATGCGCATTTCTGTAATAGCCTGAAGTTCTTAGCTGCTTTTCTAATTCTGTTAGTCAGTTCAGTCTAAAAGTCAAAATTCCTGCCGATCATAAAACCCAAGTAGCAAAAACTGTCAATGCTGCCAATGACACCGTGAGATTTATCCTCCAGAGTGATGTCAGGCATTGGTCCTTTCACCCCTTGGTACATGATTACAGTCTTCTTGAGACTAATTGTCACTTTGAAGCTCCTGCATAATTCAGAAAATCTGCCCATGAGATTTTGAATGGAAGATTAACTGTAGGCAACCAAGGCCATGTCATCCGCAAACAGGAAATCTCTCAGAACCAGTGTTCACCTTGGTTTTGCTCTAAATCTTGTGTTGTTGAACAAGTCTCCACCTAGTCTGGTTCAAAGATAAATGCCAACACTGCTGTCCTTGAATGCATGAAGAAGCAGGATTGAAAAGTAGATGTTAAAAAGCACAGGGCCTAATCCCCATCCCTCTTTTCACTCCATTGTTCATGTCAATGGCACTTGAGTCTTTGTTTTAATACACTATAGTTGCCTTAATACTTTGATGTAATGAGTGAATGACATTCAACAGTTTGTGGGGGGACAACCCAGTTTCTTCAGAACAGTTGTTTGACCAAAAATATTATATCAGTGGTGGAGCATCCTGAATGAAAACTGCATTGACTTCCAGGATACATTTTTTCACCTAGAGATTGTACCTTAGGGAGCATGATGCGAATGACTGTTTTTCTGACTATGTTCAACAGGGAGGTATCTCTATTGTTGTCACAGTCACTTTTGTTTTTTATGTAATTGTCACAAGCCCTTTTGTTTTTATGTAATTGTACCAACCAAACATCTTTGAAATTGTGCGGCACCATTTTCTTCTTCCAACAGAAAAGGATAACTTCATGAATCTTTTGAAGTAATTTGTTGTTGAGATGTTTGTAGATTTCAGCAGACAAACAGTTGTTGCTGGATGCTGAGTTCCCATGAATCAATTTAATGGCCTTCTGCAAATCTTCTAAATGTAGACTCATTGTCTAAATCCATTATAACTTCAAACTGTAGTAATCTTTCAGGCTCTTAGTGTTTGAACTCAGTCTCCACTGACTATATAATTCCATAGTGTTCAAGTTGTTTTTGTTTATCAGTAATAACATTTCCATTTAAGTCTTTCAGCAGAGCTGTTTACTTCTTGACTGCACCAGTTCCTCATTTGATGCCTTCATTCCATGACTATCACCTGTGTCAGCTACTTTCTGAATATCACCATAGAGTTTCAGCCAAAAATCTTGGGCACAGCTCTTAGCCTCCTTTGGCATCTCTCTTTGACCCTTTGTCAAATTTTCTAGGGTTATGGTGTTGGGAGATTTCCTATAGTTTATTTGTTCTGTCCTTTTGTTTTCAACCATTGGTAGAAGGGTTTCAGAGTGCTCTTCAAACCAGTCTGCATTTTTCTTGCATCTTTTGCCAAATGCTGTTATAGCAGCATTGTGTGTTAGTTTTTATGCTTTCCCATGCCTCAGTGGCTGAGTTGTTAAGTTAACTTGCTTTCACAATTTCTTCATTGAATAGTCTGCATTTTTCCATTTCTTCAATTTGGCTGATGTCTATGTGAAGACAACTGGTACTTTTGCTACAGTGGATCTTTTTTACATTGATTTGGACTTTGCATCAGACTAGGGCACAGTCAGTGTCACAGTCAGCACTGTAATAAGACCTTATATGTAGGATTTCTATCAGGTGGTTATAGTAATACATAGGTTTTGACTTGCACAAAGCCCTAACACCTGATGGCCATTTTATTCATATTACCTATTCTGTGTTTGCCCGGAATACCAGGCCAAATCTTAAAACTACATCCAACTCTTGCATTGAAGTCACCAAGTATAATGGTCTCATTTCTTTTTTCTCAGTCTCTTCAAGTTGTAGGTAGAAAACATTTTTTTCTTCATCACTAGCTTGAAGGGCAGACACATAAACATTAAACAATATGCCAAAGCCATTCTGTGTATGCACTGTTGAGCATCGTGAGTTGACTAGATACAGCAGTGGGGTTTTCACAGAAATATACTAAACAGTTTCTAACAGTTGTAGCCTGGGTACACCCACGGGGTCTGCCCTGTCCTTCAATGCAAGGTGTAGTGTTCAGGCAGGGTGCTGAAAGAGGGGCCTGCCACCTGGGAGCCATTCGCTCTCCTTTCCACAGAGTCAAGCTGAGACCAAGCGCTTAACTATATACACATTTATTGCTACAATAAATACATATAAATAAGTAATATTAAATATTTACAGTAAAATTAATATGTGAGACCACATATAATACCCTGAAATCAACATATAATACCACTTCTAGAGACTACAAAAGCATAAACCGAGTGACTTACAGCATATGCAATAATTAAGCACTCTCCCCCCACCACACAAACAGGCATTAACACATTAGAACAAGTAAGTCAAGACATCCACACAATAAACAAATATGGGGATCAACTTAAACCCAAGTAAGTTGAGATAGCAATACCATAAACATACACAGGCAACAATGCAGATATATTCCGATAATAGGCAATAAACACATAAAGACAATAAAGACAGATAAACCCATACAAACTCCCTTAAGGATTGCCCGTACCTATATTAACCTTTTCAATATGAAACAACAACAACAATCACAAAATAAGGAGTGCACTCAGCACTTTCTGGGGTGTTCCCTGGAGCCCCTCCCCTTTAGGGCCCTGGGATATAGACATGCCCCCTTCCGCAATGGAGGAGGGTAGAGGTGGCAGACCCTCCTCTCCAAGCCCACCTCTCCTGCAGGACCCACCTCCCCAGCAACTCCCACTCCCACTCTGAAGCAGCCAAGGCTCGTCCCCTGGAGGCCAGGCCCATGTAATGTAAATTCCAAGTCTAATCAATTCATAGTTTAGTAGTGCCATTTTCCATAATTCTAAGTCCATGTGTCCAGCTCCACTCGATGGCCCAGTGCCCTGCACTGGGCACCCAGAGTGATCCCTCGGGAGCTGAGCCCTTACTGGGTCTGGTTCCCAGGCCTCACACCAGGTGTTCTTCTCTTTCCTGGGCCACACTCTGAGCACTGCAATTTACACACCTTGTGGGGCCCAAGCAGCCATGAGCTGCTCCCACAACTGGCTCTTTGTGCACTGATCCATGCACTGACTACCCAGCTGCTTGCCGGGTTTGCAGACTCAAGCTGCCTTGCGCGGCTCCTAGAATATGATTACCGTGCACTGATCCATACACCATTGAGGCTCAGGCTGGGTTCTGAGGATGGTTGTCTCTGGAGCTTCTCTCTCCTTGTCATCCCTCATTGCATCTCTCCCCCAGCATGCCAAGCACACTCCCCTTTTATACGCTTCAGGGGCTCCACGCCCAAAGTTCTCCAGACCTGGCTGGGCACAGTTTTGAACCAGATCCAAACTGCTCCTTGCCCACTCCCTTTGGGAAAGGGTGTGGCCTTGCTTTCCCTGGTTTGCTTCTGATTGGCGGATGGGCTTCACCAATCGGAATTGCTGGATCTCGAGCCCAGAACTCATCCAGAGCTCAAGAGGTAAGTCTGCTACACAGCAAAGACTATTCCCCCTTTCTCATGCTAGTTTCCTATGCTAGAATACAGTGTAATCATTCTTTTGGGCAGAACCTGTATCTAAGAGCCAAGTTGCTGATAATGCAGCAATGTAAATTCCAAGTCTAATCAATTCATAGTTTAGTAGTGTCATTTTCCATAATTCTGAGTCCAAATCAAACCCAACGGTCAGAGTCTGAATGTTCCAGCATATAAGTTATTATCATTTTGACCAGGCTAAAGAAATTGCTGTTTAGCCAGGCTGATCTCCTGTTGCACTTCCAATTCTTCCATTGCAGTTGGATGTCTTGCTCCTTCACCCTTATAAGAACCTCCTTAAAAAGTGCAGTCATGTCTCCTAGACTGCTTTCCCCATCAGACTTGCCTCCTAGAGGGAACTAGTAGGCAGGATCCCAGGTGTCTGCTTGTCTGAAGTCCAGTATCTTTATTCTGCTGTTCTCCTTCTTTCCTTCCCTTACAATCTTCAACCCTGTCATTTTGTAGTCACCGTTACATTCTCAACCAAGTCCTCATTTTTGAGTGTTCTATTACACCATGATGACACACCAAAAGGTATGCTCATCCAATTAACCATTCACTAATGAGAGTTAGGGGTGTAACATAACCCCCAGTTTTTCTTCTTTTTTTTTTCATTATATATACTCACATACATATTCCTTTCCCTTCCCTTCCCCAAGTATTTCTGACTTTTTCTCTCCCTCTGTATTCCCTATAGATAAGTGAGCTAAGACATAAGATAAGCTTCAACATTTTATTTTGGTAACAAGTTGTATTTGTTTTGTTTTTTCTCCTTCTTTATATTGTATAATTATTATGTTTATACTGATTTTTACTGTTCTATATTTCTGTTTTACTGACACTATATGATTTAGGACTACATATGTAAGTTAGCATAAGTCATGTCAAGTTTCTATTTTGTTTGTCAAGTCTCCATCTTGTCCCCATGCCCTGTTGTGTAACCTATGACTCATACCTACCCCTCCTATGTAACTTGATTCCTGAGTGAATGGGGATGAATGAGGGTGTTTGAGAGACAATGGCAGTAGGTCTAAAAATAGCTCCTTCTAAATAACCGAACCATCAAAACCAATACCTGGACCAACGACCCAGCCATTGGAACCAGCCTCAGCAATCAAGAAACAAAAGATGAGGCAACCCACCATTGGGCCAAGGCTGCACATGCTCAGTATGAACACCTGGAACCCTCTGGAACAGGACTTACCTTGCCTGGACATGCCTTCCCCATAGGAGATCATAGGAAGTCTGCCCCATAAAAAGGGGTAGTGAAGAGTGACTCCTTGGGAATGCCATTTTCCATCCAGACCAGACCAGCTCCACGTCATGCCATCTATCCACCCCAGAGGCCCTGCCGGCAACTCCCTCTGGACAACACCGAGCTGAAGGAAACCCCGACTGACCATCAAGGATCAACCTTCAACCTGGGATAGGTAGATATCACCCACACACTTCCTCCTACAACTTGGACTCTCTCTCTTCTCCTGGCCTTCAGCCCCGGCACCAAGCCTCTTTAACTCCTACTGCCATTGTGTGTGCATGCACGTGCATCTACGTGCATGCGTGTGCATCTGTGTGCATGCAAAGGAACCAAGAAGATATTGTGTCACCGTCTCCCCTGTTCAATAAAACCACTGTCATTTGCAACCCTGAGTTGAATCAAGTTTTACTGAACTTCGGTCTGTTCACTATTTTAAATTCTGGTCTCTCTCTCTCAGCTCCAGCCCCGCAACACCTTCATCTCCTGATCTCTTCTCACTTCCATCTCCCCTTTTCTATCACCTTTAGCCTCCTGGCCCTGCTCCCGCCATCCACCGCCTCCTCCCTGTGTCTTTCTGCAGCCCTTTCCACCATTTGTGCTGCTTTCAGCCTCCCAGCCCCACTCCCTATTTCTCTCTACCTTCTCTTCCCGACCTTTCCTGCCCCCTCTCTCTGTTCTCTGGCTTTCCCTGCACCCTCTCTAGTTTCCCCCTCCCCTGCAGTCCTCTGGCCTGCCACCAACTTCCCCACAGCTACTCTGGGCTGCTCTGCAGTTTTCCCAGAAGCTGGGAAAACTTCTTCAGCTCCTGGCACCAGCAGCCTCCCCCTGTAGCCTCCCGAGCTCCCTGGTAGTCCCTCTCCAGCACCCCTGGTTCCCCAAGCCAGCTCCCAGTTCCCTCCACACCCTCTCTAGCTCCCCTGCAGCCCCAGTCCCAGTTTCTCTCTCCCTGCTTACCTTTTGCCTCCCCCATAGCTCTGGCTTCAGTCCCAGCCTCTGTGTCAGCTTCTCTCTGGCATTGCTTCCCTGTTCTTGAGACTTTGGGCATTGTCCTTTAACCAATTAAGGTCAATTAACCTAAAGTCACACCAAGCCTCAGTTCCCCAGCCAGCTTCTTTCCAGTCTACCGGTTCTAATCCCAGTTCCAGCAACTTTCACTTCCTACATTTTAACTCTCTCTCTCGCCTAACCTTCCCCCCCACCAGGTATCCCAAGTACCCCCAAGCACACACATACCCACACTGTACCATCCAAGTTAGGAACTCACCTATGTGTATGTGTAGGTGGGTGGTTTGTGTGTGAACTGGTGATATATATCATTGTGTATATGATATACGAATTAGTGATCCATGTATGTGTATTGGGTGTGTGGGTATTGACAATTGATTTTTGTCTAACTTTTGGTGTGTATAGTGTGTAGGTGCTTGAACTGGTGATAGGTGTTCATGTGCATAGGCTGGTAATTTTGAACGTGTATGTTCCTGAGTTGGTAGTGTGTGTGTGTGTGTGTGCACGCGCCTGGTGGAGATGCATGCGCCTTATTGATTTTTGAGTGTGTTCATGTCCCATTGTACACCACGCCCCCCTGTCTAACAGCACAATATTGGGATCCTGAGCATTGGCCTGACTCCACAGGGCAACAGGGGTTCACAATCCAGCCTATTGCCAGCACCTACAAGTGATACTGCTGAACACAGTACTAGATCATTAATGGGTTTTCTGATTTTGTTATATGGAACCCTTAAGAACTTTTGGCAAATTCTGTATTTTTGTCACTTAAAATGGAGATTCCAGTTGTAAATAGATTTAGAAATATAAGCTAATCTAAAAATAGTTATCAATTTTGAATTCCCCAAAGTAATGAAAGCTAAACATTTGAGGTTCATACTCATGTGCCTCCTGGCTCCAGAAAATGTGAAAAGTTAGGCTTTTATTTATCTCAGACTGCTGCTATGTTAATGCTATATGGTAGTTCTATGGATGCCTATGGTAGCAAGAGAGTTAAACTAAATTTCTTGGAGCTGTGAATTACAAGAATACAGATTTAAGAAGTAGACACTAATAATTCATGAAACAGGCTAAAGTCAAGTGTAGGAGGCTGAAAATGTGTGATTAAGTATACACAGAATCCCTAGCAGCATTCAAAAATAAGATTAAGTGCTATAAATCGGTAGAGCATGGAGCAATTGCTGGCAGGGGTGGCATGTTACCCAAAGGAATACATCTTGAAGTTTTACAGGAAGTTTTGCAAGTACTTTGTCAAAGAACAACACATACAATGGAAGAACAAAGTGCATATCCCTTTATCAAGTTAGCCACAGACTGTGATTTAATGTGGCACTTCATAAACAATGTTTTAATAAGAACTACTACTTATGGACTTTTTCTGTAAATAAAAGTATCTAATCCAATGGCTTTCATTTTAGAAGTTGTTACAGCTAGTCAAATATATGTCACTGTGGCAGGGCACTGTTTGTGCCTGCCACTTTAAGGGCCTGGAGCTGGCAGCTGCCAGGTACCTGATGAGGGCAGCTATTTTGAACCTAGGGCTGATCATATAAACAGGGCAGTTCTGCTGCTGGGGGTAAGGCAATAACACTGCCTGGCTAGAGGGCTGCTAGTATCATCTGTGGGTAAGGGAGGAGTTGTAGGGGATGGTAAGGAGGCTCCTGGTCCTCGGTATGACCTAAAAATGCACCCTGCTGGGAGTGGGTGGCCTGGTGGGGCTCTCAGTGAGGCGGGAGCCCCCAGGAAATGCCAGGCCAGTTACCACCCCGGTGAAAAGTGGGTTGGGATGCCTTAACCCCTAGCCCTCACAACCAGGTGGGTTACCCCTTTGTAGGGTCTGGAGGGTGGACCCATGGGTAGAGAGAAAAGGCCATAGACTCATGCCTGTCTGGACTTCCCCTGCCTAGTCAATGCTGGGGCCAGGACCGGAAGGGTCAAAGGGCCAGGGGCCCACTGTGAGGGATGCCCAAGAGCTGACGGCCTGGGGTTCTGACTGGCCTGGAGGTGGGCCAGGACTAGTGAGCCAAAGGTCCCAGGGGGACCACATCCAAAGGGGAAGTGGTTCAGGGAGCTATGCTGCCTAGTATGAAGGCGGATGAGACCGCCTGAGGAGTGGAATCCGGGCAGGGTTCAATTAGGAGGATTCTGGTGCCCAGTGTGGGGGGCCAGTGATTATAACACCTAGATGCCATCTATGAGGCTTGGGCTGTGGTGTAGGGGAGGAATGGAGCCACAGAAAGCACCCCCTGGCATCGGGCAGGAAATGGGCAGGCTCCCACTTAATTACATCAATGAAATAATTAACAACAAGGCATGGTGGGCAAGAAGGCAGATGGTTAGCCCAGAAATGGGGGGGGGGGGTGAACCACAATTAAATCAGCCCCGAGAAGACCCCCTGTTACAGTCACGAACTTTGCCTGAACTTTTTCCAGCTATGTTTCTTATAATAAAATGCTTCTCTGGGTCAAGAGACCCTCTCAATTCTTGGTATCCTTTGATTCTAAAATGTTTTCTCCCAACTTACCTCATTTTATAAGTCTACTGTATCATTAGTTCCACAATGGTGATACAACTCCCCCCTAGACCCCCCCACATCCTTACCTCACAAGTCAGCATATTTCAGTTACCAGCAATCTGTATGTACTATTACAGAAGTGCCATATAGTCTCACCAAATCACACACAAGTTTGACATCTCCAGATGGAATCCTTCTTGAGCAGTGGTTTTCAAATGTTTTGGACTCAAGGCACCCCACAGTGGACTTGAGGCACCCTTCCATATCTTATGTGATTTGGGTAGCACCCGATTATATATTATACACACAGACACACACACTACAGTACTTACTTCCTTGCAGATGGGTATGGCAAAAGGGCTGGGAGGATCAGCCAGGCAGAGACAAGCCTGAACCTGAATTAATTTGCTTATCTCCTCACACCTTGTAGCACCCTTCAAAGAATCTTGTGGCAACCCAGAGTGCCACAGCATTCTGGATGAGTATCACTAATCTAGATTTAAGGCAGACTACCTAAAACCTTCCAAAAGTCTCTCTGTTTATGACTGCTTCTTAAGTCCAGGACAAAAGCATGCATTTTGAATTTGATTGTTAGAAATATATGCCTGTTTCAGTTTCTCCTAGTTCAGGGGTGGGCAATTATTTCAGCTGCAGGACCACTTAACAAGTTTTGGTGAGCTGTTGAGGGCTGCAAGGGTAGCCCCGAACCTTGACAGGTACCCTGCCCCCTGGTCACCATCTTGGGGCCGGAAGCCCTGCCCCCTAACCCCTGATCTTTGCCACCAGAAGTCCCTTCCCTCACCCCAGAAGTACTCCTTTTGTGATGGGGGTTTCCCATCTTTGGCCTGGAAAAATAAACAAATTAAATACTAAACATCAAGCATCCACAAAAAACACATTTTAATTTTATTTTTAAAAAATAATTTTGTCTTGATTTGTGTACGTTTGTGTAGTGTATATAGAGGTGATTGCATAATAGCTCAAAATTAAGTCTTATATATAGAGATATAGTGTGTCACCCAGATGTGGGGGTGTGTTGTGTGTGTGGGGAGGGGTGTGGGTGGTGTGGTTGGGTGCAGTGTGAGATTATGTGGGGGAGCGTGTGCATGGGAGCCTCCCTGAGCACCCTCCCAAGCTTGTCAGCGCCTGCCCCACAACAACCGGAGCCCACACACCCTGCAGCACCTCGCCATCACTGCCAGCAGCACACAGCTCCAGCCCTATCCTGCGCCCACTCGGGACTCACCCCAGCAAGAGTAGATCAGTGGGAACCCACAC
Organism: Alligator sinensis; assembly: GCF_000455745.1. Lineage (NCBI taxonomy): Eukaryota > Metazoa > Chordata > Crocodylia > Alligatoridae > Alligator > Alligator sinensis. Next base: position 54,155 of record NW_005843213.1, read on the forward strand.
CACAGCCCTGACCCAGCACACCCTGCACCTGCTCTGGACTTGCCTGCTCACACTGAACAGTGGTAGCAACAGTGCTGGCTGGGCAGAAACTCTCTCAGCACAGGGGAAAAGTGCCCATGGCGCAACAGTGGTAGCACACAAGAGCCACAGGGCAGCCCAGCGCAGGCTCCAGACAGCTGTATCAGGGAGCGCTAGGCAGCCACATGGGGGGAGGGGGGGCAGGGCCACTTTTTTCCTGTGCTGAACAACAGTTTCTACCTGGCCAGCACTGTTCCTGCCATTGTTTAGCACGAGCAGATGAGTCCAGAGCAAGCACGGGGCACACCGGGTCAGGGCTGTGGCATGAATCCCCACTTGTACCATGGGGCTGGGGTCAGCGCCAGCAACAGAAGAAAGCAGCTGCTGCCACCCAGTTGGCCTAGCAAGGCAGTCCTGTCATGGAGTCACCCAGCCCCACTGCGTGCCCAGGGGGCAGCAGGACGCACCATGATGGGACAGTCCCTGGACCAGGCGGGACTGAGGGACCCATCATGGGCCAAAGCCCCTCTGCAGGCCAGATCTGGCCCATGGGCTTTATTTAGCCCACCCCTGTGCTTACATTAAGCTGAACCCTTGGCTTAGGTAGGCTTGAAAACAACCTGGGCTAGGTAATTCTAGGGTTTGAGAATCATCACAATGCCTCTGTTTTCTTCTTGAAGATCAAAATGGGTATTTTGTTCCCCAAAAGGTTATGAACTCAACTAAAATAGAGTTTTAAATATCAAGCAGTTCTGCAGTGTTGTAATTCCACTAGTTTTTCATGTACAGGCTGGAGATGGCCATTTCATGATGTTAGAATTTCATTCCAAGAATGAAGTTTAAAGCTTTGCTCTAAAGTAAAAAAAGTGGACCTTTTCTAAAACCAAACACACAGTTGCAGCTTCTTTTTTGATGTTAGTAATTAAAGTCAGCATTTATTATTTTCAAATTATTTTGTAACTCCTTTATAATGTTGCTGCTTCTTCTAAAATGGACCAATGTTTCTTTACCCCCAAAATTTAGTTCTCCAGTATCCATTCTGCTTAAGACTGCAGTGAATATATATATGAACTTTTTTTTCCCACAGAAACTGATAGGATTCCTCTAAACTTGATCATTCTTCCAAAACTTAAAAATAATTTGTGATTATTTTTATTACTGAGAATGTATGCAAAATTAAAAGCTTGTCTGCTCATGTGTTAGACAACTCTTCCTGTTTATTCAACACTAAGAGTCTTGTTTGCAACACCAATGATTTCCACAATAGCCAGATATAACAAGTAAGACAGAGGTGTGAAATAAAAGAGCTAGTTCAAACATTTATAGGCCCATTTTTATTTGCTTATTTCTGTTATTTCCAAAATAGACAGAAATAAATAGTCAGTTACTTCATTAGCTTACATAAAAGGGACCAAAAACAGATTTCTGGAAGTTTCAATGCACAGCTGTAAGTCCTTTACTTCATAGGCGATGCGTGGGGGGGGGGCATGGGGGAGGGCATGCCCACCCCCAAGATTGGCTGCTGCCAGCTTCTGCAGGCAGTTGTCACTCGTCATCCCACCCCCCATTGCCACTGACATTGCTGCCAGCATCTGCGAGTGGTCCCTGCTTGCTGCCAATGCCTACAAATGGTGTCCCCCACAGTCCCAGGAGGCACCAGTCATTTATGCTTTACTTCACATTATCAGAGTTATTTTATCTACATTTACTCAAAAGAGTCTCTGGAAGAACATACTAGAAGTCTTACCAGCATTTCTCACTCATATTGATCATACTTTTTTCCTGAATTTTTGCTTGTATTAACTTTATATAAAAAAAGGAACAAATGTATACCATCAAAGGGGGAAAAAAGAATACACAGTAGCTATACATATTTAATTAACTTTTGTTACTCACTTCTGAAACAGAAGCACTGCTTAAAATTTCCTTCCACTATTGGTTGTGAGGTGTTCCAAATCATCATGATACAGAAAAGAGCAGTTTTTTTCTTTTAATTTAGCTTTAGTGATAGTCAAAAACAGAAAGTCTTGCAAGTAAACAGATGAACACAAAAAACTATGTAGAGAAATATGCTCTTTTCATATATCGATATCAATGATGACTCTCAGTCCATACCATGTATAAAGACTTGAGGATAGAATTCTATTTATCTTCGTAAATTTTAGCCATCTAACTGGCTTTTTTTAGCTTTGGTTTTATGAAGTGGCTGTGCATGTGGAGTGAACACAGGCAGTAGGGCATCATACATAATTGTACAAGCACATATCTGAGCATGTCCCAGGAAAATGGCAGGGGAGAATGAGGATCCTCGCATGCTTAGAGCCCCAAAAGCAGTGATTGGGGCACTTGCCCAGGAAACAGGAAACTCCAGTTCCAAACCCTTCTCACCTGAGCAGGGGTTTGAACATGTATTTCTTCTACTTCCTAGCATAATCCACTAACTGCCATGCCAAAGGTCAAGCATTATTCAGACACCTTTTGGCCACAGGACATGAAACTGACAGGTAAGTTGTTCTCCTCCTCCTCTGAAAATCTCTGCAGGTATTCTATCAATACCAACTTAGTCTTCTGCTCATCTACTGACTGCTGAGATGCCAAAACTTTCCCCCCACGCACCATATAAGGAAATCTAGATCACCAGTTGAGGCTTTCCAATTCTGCCAGTGTGGAGTAGGTTATACATCTCAGACTGCAGACAGCTGCAAACTAGCAGAGAGTGCTTCCAAACTTGCCTCAAAGAACTGGGCACAGCTGATAAAGATAATTAGCTTGCCCTCTGGGAGTTATAAAGGCTCCCAGGGTCCCTATAGAAGAAGAAGATAAGTGGAGAGGGAGAGCAGGCATGTTAGCACCCAGATGAACCCTGAGCACCTCAGTGTTGCCTCTCCCAGGGTTTGCAGCAAGGACCAAAGTTGAGACACCATGAGTTTGCTGGAGTGAAACTGAGAGGGTGTGTCCAGATGAGTGCACATGTGCATTTCCCCAGGGATAAATAGTTGTGCTGCTGTTACTTGTCCCTGGAGAATGCCTGTGCACACACTCTCTGGCATGTGGCAAGTTGCCCTGGAGGGGTAGGGAGGCAGGTACCAGCACCTGAGCTGGCCCCAGCAGGCTTACCTGAAGTTTGGGGGGCTCCTGGGGCCCAAGTGGTGGTGATCCAGGTACGTGGAGTCTGGCAAGCAGCCAAAGCATAGCTCCAACCAACCAGGTTCTGGTTTCAGGCAGCGCATGTACCACCCTGCTTTTTTCTGGTGTGGGTTTTTTGTTTTTGTTTTTTACACCAGGATCCTCCAGTATCAAGAAAACCTGCTACACTGCAAATTAGCAGCACAGTAAATGTCTACACGTGGCCTATGTGGTTTGTGGCATTGCAGACAGATCTGCAGTGCTGCAGACTGTACATGTGTGCTCATCTGGACACACCAACAGAAAGCAAAGAGTGCAGGGCTAACAACTGCAACACCAAGCTTAGGTACTCTCTTTGGGTCTGGGAAAAGACCACAGGGAGTGGGATAACCCGTATTGTTTATATTGATTCCTATGTGGAACAAGTTTACCAGAAGGGAAACAAAGACTGTTTGTGGGACTCCCCAGCCCACTACAAAGGAGCGTTTAAGCTAGTTACTACAATTCTCAAATCTTTTAGTGGACCTCTATGAACTACACAGAACCTATCACCGGGGAATTATGAAATAGTTTAAAAAAAGAATTCAAAATAAATATTTTAAGAAACAACTCATTTGGAGTTGTGCATGTAGGTAAAGTGAAAAAGAAAGGCAATTTAAACAATTCAAAGAAAATAGCCTTAATTCAGGAATCTACAAGAACGTGTTTACACATTACCCACTCCTTTTGACAAAGCTACTTAAAAATATATTTGCAGTCAGTATGGCACTCTCTGCTTATTTTTAAAGGGATGTAGGTAGAATCCATCTGCTCTCTTAGCATTTAAGTCTAAGTAGGTGGTATATATTCTGTTAGTACATTTTTACTGACATTTTTATCACCTGAAAGGATAAAGTTGTCTTTGGAAATTTTTTCAAATGTAGTTAACTGAAACTGTGAAAAACTTGCTAATCATGTCATGAATAAACAGAACTAGCTATGGCTTTCAAGGGGCAACACATCATTAAAAATGATTTTTTCAGGCTCACTGAAAAATGAGTGTAGTATATAAAAAGTAAACTAACAACTTCAGATGAACCCATTCCCTAGAGATGTACCCTCCAAGTGAGCTTTGATAGTAAAAAAATTAAAAGAAGATGATTGAAGCTATTCTAAACCTAAATTATGGTTTAACTCAATCTCTCAGACTAGCAGTAAGTATTTGTGCTAGTTTTTCAGTGCTTCATTATATACAACTACATATTAAGCAAGTAATTATTATAGCAAATGGAAAACCAAAAAACCCCCCAAACTTTGAGATGCCTCAGGTGAAAACAAAGTTTTCATAGATTTCATAGACATTAGGGGCTGGAAAGGACCTCGAGAGATCAACAGGTCCAGCTCCCCCACCATAGGCAGGAAGTCAGCTTGGATCAAGTGACCCCAGCAAGAAATATATCCACGTGTTTTTTGAAGGAATCCAGAAGAGTCCAATCTCTGGGAGGAATTTGTTCCAGACCCTGAATGCAGGCACCATAAAGAATTTTTGTCTTATATCCAGTCTAAATCGGCCTTCCTGGAGTTTATGGCTGTTAGGCCTGGTTATCCCTTATGGAGCTCTGGTGAACAGGTGTTTTCCTAGGTCCTGATGTACCCCTCTTATGTAATTGTAGGCTGCCACCAAGTCCCCCGGTGCCTTCTCTTCTCCAGACTGAAGAGTCCCAAGACCCTCAGCCTCTCCTTGTACAGCCTTCCCTCCAGGCCTTGAATCATATGAGTGGCTCTCCTCTGGACTCTCCAGTTTCTCCACATCCTTTGTGAAGTGGGGGACCTAATACTGGATGCAGTACTCCAGCTGCGGTCTCCCCAGGGCTGAGTAAAACAGGAGAATGACTTCCCTGGTTTTCCTTTGCCAGCCACAGCATCACATTGGTGGCTCATATTCATCTTGTGGTCAATCAAGACCTCCAAGTCCCTTTCGGTCATGGTGCTAGCAAGTGTAGCATTGGCAAGCCTGTAAGTATGCTGGGGGTTCTTCCTACCGAGGTGCAGCACCTTATACTTCTCTGCATTGAAGGTCATCAGGTTTTGATTGGACCACCTTGAGAGTGTATCCAAGTTGGCCTGTATCCCCAGCCTGTCCTGCAGTGTAACTGCCGTCCCCCATAATTTGGTTTCATCCATAAACTTGGTGAGTTCGCATCTGACTCCTGAATCCAGATCATTAATGAAGATGTTAAAGAGTACTGACCCAAGTACTGAGCCCTAAGGGACTCCACTGGTCACCCAGCACCATGTTGATTTGCTCCCTTCAACTAGTACTCTTTGGGTCCAACCCCATAGCCAGTTGCCTAGCCATCAGACGATATGATCATTAAAACCACAGTTCCCCAGCTTAACTATGAGGACATCATGGGGATCTAGGTCAAAGGTTTTCTTGAAGTCCAGGTCCAGGTATATGATGTCCACATCATCTCCCTTGTCCAGGGCATAGGTTACCTGGTCATAGAAGGTGGTGAGGTTGGTCAGGCATGACCTACCAGTTACAAAGCCATGTTGGCTGGCATTCAGAAGCTTGCCGTCCATCAGTCTGGTATTGATGGATCCCTTGACAATTTTATCAAGAATTTTTTCCAGGGCCAGATGTAAGACTGATTGGTCTATAGTTCCCTGGGTCATCCCTCCTCCCTTTCTTGTAGATAGAGACCATGTTAGCTCTTTTCCAGTCATCCGGGACCTTGCCCAAGCACCATGCTTTTTCAAATATCTCTGCCAAGGGGGATGCAATGAAGTCTGCCAGCTCCTTCAAGACTCTCGGGTGCATTCCGTCTGGGCCTGCGGACTTGTGAATGTCCAGTTCCTCAAGGTGTTCCCTCACCTGATCCACATTGATTTTAGGCCTGTTGCCCACTCCTGGATTGGCTTGTGACATTCCTGACAGTGTGATCCTCCTGGGAGGGTGAAAAACTGATGCAAGAAAGTCATTTAGGAGATTGGCCCTTCCTTGGACATCAGAAGTCAGTTGCCTTATTGGATCTCTCAGGGGCCCAATGCTATTCTTGCTCTTTTTTCCAACTTCCCACATATCTGAACAAGGACTATTTGTTGCCCTTGATTCCTGTAGCTAGCCTAAGTTCAGTTTGTACCTTGGCTATTTTCAACCACTCTCTACAGGTGTGGGCAAGTGCAGAGCAATCCTTCTTGGTAATGCTTCCTGTTTGCCAGCTGGTGTAAACTCTTTTGAGTTTAATAAGGTCCAAGTGCTCCTTATTCAGCCACAGGGGCTTTCTTGCCCATTGACTGCATTTCTTGTGAGATGGTATGGCTTTGCCCTGACCTTCAAAGATAATGTTTTTAAGAAATGACTAATCCTTATATACTCCCTTTTCTTGGGGTGGGGGGAGTATGGCCTTTAATTGGTATGGACTGACCAATTCTCTCAGTTTGCAAAAGTAAACCTTCCCAAAGTTAAGGACTTTTGCTTTACTTCTGGGTTTGCCTGATCTTCAGTAAACTAAGAAGGTGACCAATTCATGGTCACTGTCACCAAGGTTCCCCTCAATCCGCAGATCACTCACTAAGTCGGCCTCATTGGCCAGGACCAGATCAAGAAATATCTCTCCCCTAGTCAGCCCATAGACCTCCTGGATTAAGTAGAGGTCATTGATGCATATGAGAAAGCTATGTGACCTGTCAGATTTGGCCATGAGCTCATCCCAAGAAATGTCAGGGAAGTTGAAGTCCCCCATAATGATCATGGATCAGGAGCACATGGCTTTGACAGTTCCCTATCCAATTCCTGATATAGGTCTTCCTCTTGGTTGGGAGGTCTATAGTAGACTCCTACAAGTAAGTCACCCACCTCATGTTCTCCTCATATCTTGATGCAGGGGGTCTCAAGATGCCCTTCCTGGTTTGGAAACTCAATCCGCACAGAGGCGAGCTGATCCATGATGTAGAGAGCTACACCCACCACCCCTCTTCGCAACATGGTCTCTCCTATACAAGTTATAGCCCTCTATTGCCACCAACCAATCATAGGTGAAGTCATACCAGGTATCCATAATTCTTACCAGGTCATAATCATTTTCACATAGGAGAAGGGTCAGTCCCTCATGCCTATTTCCCAAGCTCCTGGTGTTTGTGTACAGGCAATTAAGTCTGCCATGAGAAGCCCAATGCTTCCCTGAGGGGTTTAGCAGGACCTTTCCTCAGGCTGTCTTCCTTGGGCTGCCTAAATTATTGGTAGTGCAGCTGACATGACCTGGGCTAGAACTGTTAGTAGACCGCCCATCCCCCAGCAGTCTCAATTTAAAGCCCTGTCAAGAAGGTCAGCCATTCTGGCTGAGAAGAGCTTTTTCCCTTTTCAGGTGAGGTGGAGGCCACCCATTCCCAACAATCCACTCTCTCTGAAGTGAGGACCATGGTCAAGGAAGCCAAACCCCTCTCAATGGCACTATCTCCAGAGTCTTCTATTCACCTCGCCAATGCACCTATCCCTCCAGAGCCCATGTCCTGTAACAGGGAGAATTGAAGAGAAAACTGTGTGTGCCCCCAGACCCTTAAGCCCCGCTCCCAGAACTTTGTAGTCATGCATGACCCCACACAGACTTCTCCATGCTGTATCATTGGTACCCACGTGAATGAGCAGCATGGGATGGTGGTCAGAGAGCTGGATGAGTTTGGGAATCCTCTGTCACATCCCGGACAGAAGCTCCAGGCAGGCAGCAGACCTAAATGGGTCAAGGCAACAGATTGGTCCCTCAGTTCCCCTAAGGAAGGAGTCACCCACCACAATAACCCTTTGACTTCTTCTAGGCACAGATGTTGGTGGCTCTGCATCCTCACATGCTTGAGCCAGCATTATTGCTGGCTCCATTGATGTGAGAGGTGCAGAGTGGATGTGCAGCTCTAGGGGAGCAGTAACCCTGGTGTTGTATCTCTTTGGAGCAGAGACAACCGTCATCCAGGCAATCCCAGGGTGGACTTTGTGGCAGTTCCTCAGTTCTGCTACTCTGTCGTAAACCAGTTGTGTGCCATTAGTAGTTATTGGGTAACAGAATCCAAAGAATCTTAATGGTCACTATTCTGAATTGGGCCCCCAAGGTAAATAATAAACAAAATACTAATACAATGTTTTGCCTGAAATGACCTTATAGTATCAGTCCAATTGCCAAAGGACAGAGGCTACTAACCAAAAATGCTACCACAGTTGGTCAGCTCAACAAAGAGGTCAGGAAACTGAAAACCTCTTAGACCTATGTATATAGGGTAGGAAAATAAAATGTATGTAAACTGTTCCCAAAGCAGTTAACCTTCATTAATGCTAGGGACAGACATAACACATAAACTGGTTTAAGTGATCAGAAACTAGTTTAAACCAGAACAGATGTTCAGTGTACATAAATCAGTCTGAAAATGGCTGAAACTGGTTTGAGATACTACATTAAGCCAGGTTTATCAGACTTAACTGATTTGGTTCAAACCGGTTTATGCAATGTCTGTCCCAGCCCCCTTACTGGTTTAATATAAACCAGATTATCCCAACATTCTAGCATGCTGTCTGGGCTGGGCAGGGCTCTCTGCTCCACAGCAGAGCTGGTCCCTCCCCCTTGCTCCCTGGCTGGAGCTCTGGTAGAGACTGCAGGCACAACAGGGTCTGTCTGGTTTCCCCCTGCCCTACCCCCCCCCCACTGCTTAAGCAAAAATCCCCCCTGTGTGTGTCTCCAATTTCACTGGGACAGGCAGACAGAACAGTGACTGTTTAGGGCTTTTTGGAGCTAATCAACAGGTCACCTGGTAAGCTGTTTAAGAAGAGTTTGAACTAATGGAATGAGGCTATTGTTTTGCAAATGGGGTGATAAACACTGTTATCAGCCCCTTTCTGTCTTGCTTGCCTCTCAGTTTGCTGCAGACAATATAAAGAAGCAAGAAGGGAGATTGAAAAGCTCCATATCAACAACAGATGCATGCACTGCACCCCCACCCCTTGCCTCAGAGTGCTAGCAGGGGGCTGGCAGCTAGCAACACTCCCACCCCTTTAGTAGCCAGCAGGGAAAAGTCTGGGATGGTGCAGGCAGTCCTCCCTAATCAAAGCATCCTGCCAGGGCCTAGCCACGTCGTCCCCCCCCC
>NW_005843213.1:63419-82369 GCF_000455745.1 Alligator sinensis
GCACTGTGCACAGAAAGGAGGACTGCTCTAGCACTCCCTGGTTTCTAGCCTGAGCCACTGCAGACATGTGCCTGAATTTCTTCAGTCCACAGAGAATGTCTGTCTGGTTACAAACTGATTCAGCCTAGCTAGGTTAGACTAACCTGCAAGGATTGAATCAATTCAGGCACAAGATATTTGAATATCTGTCCCTAGCCTAATGTCTGCAAAGTACATAGGAAGAATAATAACTGTTGTATCTTCCCAAAGCCTACTAAACATTGAAACATGCTGTAGTTTGAGAAACTAAGGGCAAAGTTCATGAAGGTATCCATGCTTTATGTGAACACACCCAGAATGTCATCTATATAAAATAGTCCATAGATTGAAACACACAACATACTTCTTCCAAGGCAGTGGCTTAGTCACTAGGTTATGCAGCTAATTTTCACTCTTGGTACTTGGTAGATTACAGACTCAATGCAAGTCTGCAGTGTGTTGAAGCTGCACAAAAAGTGAATGCAGTTTTGCAATGCATCAATAGAACCATTAAGTGCAAGACATGGTAGGTGATAGTGCCTTTTTACTTAGCATCAATTAGGCCTCATCTAAAATATCATGTGTAGTTTTGAGCTCCACATTTTAAAAAGGACATGAAAAAAAAAGTCAGAAGGTCCAGAGGCAGGCAACAAAAATTATAAGAGGGTTTTGGAAACAAGTTGTATGAAGGAAGGCTGAACATCCTATTTTCTTGAGCTTGCAGAAAAGGAACTTAAGAAGGGACATGACAGCAGACTTCAGATAGCTGAAGGGCTGACATAAAGATGAGGGGGAAAAGCTTTTTTCCTCTTGCTGCAGAGAGCAGGATGTAGACCAATGGCTTGAAGTTGCAGAAGAGTAGGTTTGTATGCAGTGAATTTGATAGGGATGAGCCTGCCTTTGGTAGGGGGTTGGACTTGATGATCTCTGGAGGTCCCTTCCAGCCCTATTCTGGGATTCTATGGATTCCTCTCTTGCTGATCCAGTAATTCTTTCTTGTACTTCAACATAGCTTCAGTAGATGGGATGAAGGATACACTCATCCAGACTGACCTATAGATTGATGATTACTGCAATCTCCTTGGATCTGGGAGATGTGGACTAAGGAAGGAATTGAACCTGTCTCTCCTGTTTCCTGAAGAAGTACTCTAACACAAGGGCCAGCAACGCATAAACTAGGGGCTCACCAAGTGAGGATGCTGACAAGGGGAAATGGTAGCAGGAGCTGGATCACAAGCAACAGCCTGCCTTCAGATTGGGCTCTGTTAATTCAGTTCACCATTGCTAAAAGTTGCCAACCCCTGCAATTGTCTTTTTGAGTAGAAATTTCAACTGCTGCTGTGTTTTGTGTAGAATAGTCTTGTATTTGTATGCTTAGACCCCACACACAGACTTAGGCCACTCTGTACAGAATTTCAGAATCCTAGGGAACATAACTGATGAAAAGTCAGGTGCCTACAGACTTAGGCAGGGTTTTTGATGACCACATTTTTTCCAGTAAATCACTGAAGTAGCACTTTTACAGATCTGGCCTTAAAAGTAGTAGCTTAGTAGGCTAAGATTGTATTTTTTTTAACATAGTTGCCTTCCCCTCCTCACCCCTATCCTTCTTATGTTAGTCCCTTGCTCGGGCACTCAGTATTTCCCTACTGGCTTTGTCATCTTTTTGGTTCATGACTCTTAACATCCACTAATAAAATGCAGTTTGTTCTTTGAACCTTGGAGTAGCATGCCATGAAGGAGTATAGTATATATTTTGTCAGTATCTTGCACTTAAGACTAAGGCAACATTACACTCTCCATAGAGCAAAAAGTATGTTATGCTAACAAGTAGACTATAATATAATCTTCAAAATACAATCAGTAGTCTATAAGTAAGGACATATGTAAAAGACTAGCTGAGTTCAAATAGCTGTTATCTAAAGCAAGCCCTGACTCTGGCTGGAGTCAATGGCAACACGTGCTTGTATCCAATTCTCCTTTTGTGACCCCACTTTAGTTAACAAAAATAAAACAATTAATGAAGCACCTTTTTCCAGCCAGAGGCAGAAAACTGTTAAAAGCAAGGCCTTTGTCACTAAAAAAGAAAGGGCCCTGTGTCTCAGGACTCAAATACTGTTATCAGCATTGTATATTAAAGGTGATTGATATGAAACAACAAAATACCAAAGAGGGGACCTGAAATGCACCACAAGTAGTGAAGAAGATGACAACTATAAAGTTCTTGTAATCCAGCAATCCACGTCTACATCAGAATTAATCCATTTAAAGAGTAGCTGGGGCCTATACTGAAATAAATATGCAGCCATTTGAAAACTACAGATCTAACTGATAAGATCCAGCATCAAATGTTTTTTTTTTTTAAAGTGGTTAAGAGATGACACAGCTCTTCCCATGGCCAAGCTTTTCATTTATAATACCAATTTTAAAGTTAATTTTGACATGCAAAAACTGAAACATGTTTTACCTAGAGAAGACAGAGCTTTTTGCATGCTTCTTAACAGAAACAGTCACACTTTTTACCACAATTCTCTTCACTTTATAACCTGCCCTTAAAATGATTGCCAACACTCTTTACAATATTTATACCATCTCCTACCAATCACTTAAATTATGACAACTGTGGTAACAGCTTGTCCTTTGCTGTGATAGAGTCACACTGAAACACTAGGTGGTCTGACAGGTACATTGCCTCCTGGAACTCTAGGGCTAGAAACAGAAATTACACAAACTGATACAAGTGATCAGAAACCAGTTCAAATGTGTAACACAACAGAAATTCAGTACATCTAAACCACTTTCAAAATGGCTGAAACTGGTTTAAGATACACCTGGATAGATGCAGTATCAGACTTAACTGATTTAGGTTAAATTGGTTTCCTGAACGTCTGTTCCTCTAGATTGAAGTTAACTCACAGTCCCTCAGCATCCCAGGATGCTTTGCACCTCCCAACAACACCCCCCGCCCCTTGCAGGGTGGGTGGGCTAGCCTTGGTTCAAGCTGTCTGTTCTAGCTGAGCAGGGAGGTGTGCTCTAGTGCTCCCCAGCTTCTTGCCTGGGGCGCTGCAGGAATATGGCTGCATTTCTGGAATCAAAAGTAAATGTTTGTTCACTTGCTTATTGGTTCAATCTATACAGCTTTAAAAACACCTGCAAAGATTGAATTTTTCAGCTTTGGGCTTTTTGACTGTCTTTACTTAGCCCAGAAAAACAAGAAGAGAGTGCATGATGGTTCTCACCTTTTTTAGCGAGCATAGCACCAGGATTGTATACCAGTTCTTTTATCTTACTTACTACATTATGTGAGCATTTTACTAGTCTATTAAAACTTGTCACATGTGGTTTGTCCTTTTATTCCTTCCCCAGGGGGAGAATCTTATACAACAGAGTGGTTGTAATAAGGTGGCATTTTGCTTTCTATTTTTGCTTTCTGAGCAAAAGAACTATCCCTCCACATCATTTGTGGGGCACAAGGGTGACTGCCACACAGAAGCTATAAGGAGCAATAAATATAGAATGCAGACACTACCTAGCCATATTCTTTTCAACACCCATGACCCATTCCACCTGTATAAGGAATAGGCTTGCCCAGCCCACTCAGCACAGCAGAAAATCTTAAATCATGACCTAAAGTCCAGAGCTCCAGAGGCCCAACTTTAGACTCCTCCCTAATCAAGGAATTGCTAACCACAGGCCCCTTTTCTCCAGGGGTATCACCTTCCCCTTCTGCAGTGAAGAGAACTCTGTGTTTCATCATAAAGACTAAGTGCTAAGCAGCTCGGGATAATTCCTTCCAATTACTTGTTTCTTCCTACCTTCTCTGAATGCAAGTCTTTTCCACATGTTATTCCTCCAAGTTTCTTTCAGTCCCCCTCTCACTGATGGCAGAGCAGAGCAGAGCTATCCCCAACTTCTTTTCTACTACCCTTATTAGGCTGACTAGGCTGCAGGCTGCTAAAGCAGCTGCTTCTAATGACCTTCTTGGTCACAGCTGGAGAAATAATTAGACACTATTAACCCTTTCCAGGTTGCCACTCCATGCAGTGCATAAACTCCCTTATATCCTGCTTCAGATATACCCCATTGATGTCTAAACAATGGGGCAGATGGAAAGTGTTGTAAACTGTCATAGCCCCACTGAAATCTGCAAAGGGTCTGCCCCAACCTCTTTATCTCAGTTTGAAAAAGCAACTGATTCTCAAGGCAGCTAAAGATCTAATTTAATCCTGTAAATACTGCATGGTTAGTAATTCCAATGTGCAGATGTCTGGCCTAATGGTTTTTAAAAATGGCTGATCAAAGTTTAAGTTTATTATCAAAATGCATATCAGTACAGATTGAGGAAAAGCGTGAGGACTTTATGACTTGCAGCTGTGGAACGGTAATGGAGGATCAGTGTTAAAAATGATGAGCTCCAAATTTACATGCTTGAATCATTTCTCAGGCAAACTTTATTTTTTTTAAACAGCTACAGATGTTTTTAAAGTTCCAGTGCAGTTATCCTTAGTTTATTATTAATACCAATGAACTGCTTAATAACATAGCTAAAATATACACTAATACTTATAGTAAACTTATAGTCATTGAAGTACTAGCAGATTGTGTTACTCAGATAAAGGGTCTGGTTTTTCCACTCTCTTGCACCGTGATAACTTACGTTGGTCCAGAGTGAACATACGAGTCGACCAGATGAAATGGGTAATCTTTTATACCCAGCATGAACTGTTGTAAACACATGCAAGATGTAGGATACAGAATAAGACAAAGTATGTGTTTATTTCAGTAGGATGCTTTTGACCAAGAATTTGGGGGCCTGCATTTGAGAAGTAATGAAAATCATTTGCTAAAACATATGAACATTTTCTGTCCAATTCTATTTAAAGCTCCTCCAGAAGACTTCAAGGGAGTTTCAACTGAGCAAATGAAGGGCAGCCAAGAGATAACAACATGAAATTCAGTTAGTCCAAATAAAGTGACAAAATCTGAATCAGGATAAAAGAGCCCCAAAGCAGACAAATAATAAATCAGACTGGAAATACAGACAGGAGCTTTCGTTTGTAAGGCTGTATTCCCCAGTTTCTTATGCCTTTCTTGTACGGAAGGTAGCAGCAATATTTTGCTTTCACCCCTCTCTCATCAGAAGACATTTTCCCCATAATCTTGACAGATCAGTCTGTTTTCTTTTTTAATTAAGCTTTATCAATACAATTGATGCTTTTCTCTCTACATAAGCCTAGCCTGTAACCTGTACTCAGGTTGAAAAGGATGGGGGGGGAGGGGGTGTCATCTTCTTTTACATAAACAAAAAAGAAAATGACAAAAATGCAAGCAGGGCTGAGGACAGGCCATTTGTGTGTTCTCCTATACATATTGTTCTCTCATTTGCTGCCGCTGTTCTTGATGTGAATGATGCCAATTTCTATTTTCTCTAAGATATAAGAATATCTCTTACTGTTTTTCCAAAAGTGCCTCCTGATGTACATGACCTTCAAAGATCAACTTTATGCTGCCAAAATTAAATAGGATATTTTCTCTCTTTAGTGAAACCAGATCACATTTTATGAGAAAGCAGAATTTGTTAATGGAACAGTTATAAACAGTAAAGGCCTTACACAAAAGTTGATGCAACCAAGGATTAGCAACTCCAGGAGTTGGTATTAGATGGATGAAGATTTTGATTTTTGCTTTGATATTCTATAACTGTGCCTTATCTTCATGCTGGAGAAACAATACAGTCCTATTATGCATGACAGAGGGTAAAATTCTAAAAGATGGCATATACGGTGTACATAGACTCCTATAGTGCCTGTACAAAGTAGGTGGGTGGGGATAGATATCCAGCAGCTATGGGGGAAGAGGAAGAAAAAAAACCAGACCTTTGGTTTTCCCTTTCCCTCAGGCACTAGGTGCAAGAAGACTTAGCTTTTGCGATGTTGAATCAATTTGTGGATCTTTTTCCACTTCCTCCAATGATGTCCTAACATCCAACTGACCATTCAAGTCTGGGCTTAAATCAAGGCTGAATTTTGACCGCTAGTAAGGATTTTTATTTTCTCCTGAGAACATTTTGATTGAATGTTTTTAAGTCTGTGAGCTAAGTGACATTTTGTAATATGTCTACTTTCCCTGGAAATTTGTTGTTGTTGAATAGTCAAAAACATTCCAGTCAAGTTATGCTGCCCATGGTTCTCTTAGCAGTTGCACACCATGCAAATGTATAGTTGGTCCAATAAAAGATACCACAAAAAATAAAAAACTTTGTCTCACACATTTCCTGAACCATCACAGCTAGAGTAACACTCCAACCCATAGCAGTTGTAGTCAGTTACCTTATGTTTCATTCTTTTCCTTGACTTAACCTTGCTAAGCCAGTCACCGTCTCCCATGATGCACTGTGTGGGAACAGTAAGTTGCACCATAGGTGTATTCTAATCAGGTAGCTTGTCCTGTAAATGTGGACTAGAGCACCTAAACAACAGTACCTAGGCTGTATCATAGGGGCTTGTCCACCTCTCTCAAAGGGCTATAATGGATGAAGAAGTCCAGCACAGGGTCAACTGTGCTGCCTTCTTCAAGCTGCAGCAATGTGTCCTTAAAATGAGAGATCTTCAGATGTCAACAAAGGTCCTGGTTTATAAGGCTGTTGTGCTGATCACCCTCCTCTACTGCAGTGAAGCCTGGACCGTCTACCAACGCCACATTAAGACCCTTAAGCGCTTTCATCAGCGGTGCTTGCGCTGAATCCTGGGGATCAAATGTGAGGCCACCAGTATCTCGTTCTTGAGAAATCAACTCCAATGGATGGACCACCATGTTTGGATGTCCAAGAACTGCCTCCCTCACCAGATTCTCTTCTCCTAGCTCTCTGCTGGCCAACACTCAAAGGCAGCCAAAGGAAATGGCACAGAGACACACTCAAGGTCACCTTCAAGCAAGGAGGCATTGACACCAATGGCTGGGAGGAGCAAGCTGCTGACCATTCAGTGTGGCACCACCTGGTCCACCAAGGCACATGCCACTTCAAGGCCCAACAGGTCAATACTGAGGTGGAACGGTGGTGGCAGAGGAAGGAGAAGGAGACCAATGCAGGGCTGTGAATCCCAGTCCCCTGAGCAACAGCATGCCCCCATTGCCAAAGAACGTGTACAGCTAATATCAGGCTTCTCAGTCACATGAGGACCCATCAAGCCTGACAGACATCATCCTCAATTTCAAGGGACCACTGCCAATGATACAATTTGGCCAAAATATTTTGGTTCCTGAATTTATCCCAAAATAACTTTCCCCATAGAAAATGCTGATAAATAAGTAAATGGCTTCTTGTTCTCTTGAAAGTATGTGGAAGCAAAAACTTTTTTTCTAGCCGTCTCTACCCATTAGTCAGAATTCATCTAGTTTGATCAGGAAATAAACTTCCATTGCTTTAAAATATGGCTTGGGAAATAAGCTTTTCCTTTGGGAATACTGTAACTGCATGATATGAAACATGAAAATATATATATATATATAAACCTTTATCTCCAGTACAGTATCCCTGGGGCTATAATAGAATAGTTACTAACTCTGAGAAGTGAAATTTATAGGTACTGCTATTTTGCTATATGCATACAAGACCTGGAATAGCAACACTGATCAGTCTCATTTTGAGATTATATCTTTTATTCGACCAATTAGATCTTTGCAAAAAAATCTATTTGGTCTAATAAAAGATATCATCTCTACCACGAGTTCTGATTCCTTTTGCCTCTAGACCAGTATGGCTATAACCTGGATACCTAACACATTTTGAGATGAGGTATCTTTACCTTGACAAAACCATGACAACAAGAGGGATAATGAAAGATGACATAATTGGACTCAGGCATCACCTCTGCTAAGCCTTCCAATGTGATTTTCAGCAGCCACATAATCTGTACCTTAGTTCTCCCTGAGGAGGAGGAGATACCAGGAGAGCCTAAAAAGCCTATGATTCTTCAGTTTGAAAAGGAAAATGCTGAGGGGGATATGGCAGACGTCAATCAAATCACGAAGGGCATGAACAAAGTGAATAAGGAACTGCTGTTTACCAGATCCCAAAATATGAGACCTAGGAAGCATCCACTGAAATTAGTAGGAGACAGGTTTAAAACTAAGATGACAAAGTACTTATTATGCAATGCATAAAATAACTTGTGGAACTCATTGCCACAGGAGGTTGTGGAAGCAGATAGGAGACATGGGTTAAAAAATGGACTAGACAAATTCATGGATCTATTAATAACTATTAAACAGAACAATCTGAGATGCTTCCTCTGGCATCTCTAAACCAAGGATGGTGAAAGCTAGGGAGGGTAATAAACAGAGGATGGATCATATTAGATGTACCTGGTTGGATGCTTTCCAAAGCATCTGCTCCTGCCACTGTGGCAGGGGAGATACTGGGGGATACTGGGAGAGACAGACTATTGGTCCAATACAGTATGGCACTTCTTACATTCTTATGAGGAAATGTGGCCTTTGCTGTTTCTTCTGTGTGTTATTCAAAGGAAAGTCCTCTGTGTGAAACCACAACATTGAAGGATGAAAGGAAGGTCCAGTGCTTCCTTTGGAAAAGTTTTGTTCACTCCAGTATCCTTACATAAAGCTGACTACACAAATATAGAAAATGTGCCATGTACAATTTTATTTAGCATTTGCTGAATACAGCAAGACTTAGCAAAGAAATTTCCTATCCCCCTAAGGAGAAACAAATGTTTGTGGAGTTTTTGTTTTTGTTTTTTTGTGAGATGATGTACTCAAAATGTAACTGGGTTTAAGCATACTTCATCTACAAGGTGAAATTCTGGTTACATTTGTGTAGCAGGAATCTGGCTGACCCCGCACTTACCTGGGCGACAACTGCCAGAGTGTTCCACAGATAACATACTCCTGGTTGGCCCTGAAGAAGAGTGGTGAGCCCATGGGCCAACAGTATACATGCACCCCTCACTTAACGACCGAGTTCCGTCCCTACGACTCGGTCGTTAAGCGAATTGGTAGATAAGCGAGGAGCCGCCCCTTACCGACCGCAGTTGGCCCCCAGGGAAACAGCCGGGGACGGGAAGGCGCTGGCCATGGCGGTGAGTCCTGGCCGCTGCCCTCCGGGTGGATGCTTCTTCCCCCCCCTGGGTTCGCGGAGCCAGCTGGAGTGTGCCGGGCTCAGCTCCACGTCCCCCTCAGCTTGACGCTGAGATGCCGTGCTGCTGAGACACTGCGCTGGAGGGTGCCGGGCTCAGCTCCACGTCCCCCTCAGCTTGACGCTGAGACGCCGCGCTGCCGCGCTGGTGAGACGCCACGCTGCTGCGCTGCCGACCAGCTCTATGGAGAGCTGGTCGTAAGCCCGCGCGGTCGTTAAACAGGTAGGTCGTTAAGTGAGGAGTACCTGTACTCCTCCACACCCCCGCTCCCTGGGTGGCATGGGCAGCCAGTGGGCAACGTGCTTTCTATGAACCCATTCCCTAGGCCAGAGTGAGAGCTGGAAGTCAGGCTCCACAGAGAACCAGGCCTCATCCCAAGAAGAAGGCAGACAGCCAGCAACACCTATGAACCTGAAAGTCACAATTGCAGGAGATGATGACCCCCTCCGGGGATTCTCAGCCCCTGGCAGTGGCTGCAAGGCACATGGGGGCAGGCAAGGGTCCAGGTTGGCCAAGGACAACCCAGAAATTCCTGCATAAGGAAGCGCTGGCCTCAGAAAGGGGGAAACACCAGTGTAGACACTGTTCCATGTCATGTCCCTCTACCAGCAGAGCCCAGGACCTATGCTTGACACTGGCTCTTCCCACAAAATCCTGATCATCACTCAGGCACTGGAGGTCAGGTACCTTTAGGGCCTCCACGGGAGTTCATGATACCCATGGCCCTGGGCTATCCAAAGGGCTTGGCTTGAGATAGGCCAGCCTGCTTGGATTGATCTCATAACAGGGAGTGAACCCTGAAGAGCAAACATGGACACTATTAAGTTGTATTGGTTTATTCACTTTCTTACATGGCCTGAACATCTTTAACCACAGACCTTTAAAAAGACTCCTGGCCTCAGCCAACTTATGCTGACCCTGAGCCACTTGGTTTTCTTCCTACACATACCTGTCTACCTAGCACATGAAGCTAGGCACCTAAGAAGACCAGGCACCTACTCTGATCACCAAGAGAATACCCGAGTGGAAAGGGGTGGAGTGTATGGGGAGGTGGAGCCCCACAGAAGACTCTTGGACATCATGATCTGCACCAGTCTCAACAAACGCTATATGATCAGGTACCACCTCCTGATATCCTTTATAGTCACACCAAGTTGTGGCAAGCTAGATACAAAAATAAGGGTATAAGACACCTGTTTAGTGTGTGGCAACCAGGACCCACCCTCATGGTCCCTTTACAACTTGTTTCTGTATCCGTTCTGTTCAAGCCACTACAAAATTCATTTAAATTTACCCAAACTTATGCTTCACTGCAAATTGAAACTATATGTTCCTTTTAGGCTTTGACAACTTTATAAGCACAGCAAAAGCCTATGGCATCTTCATTATTAAACAGTTTAATTGCTTTTGTGAGCTGAGATAAGTTATAGAGCACAACGTGGTGCACTGTAGCTTTATATAGTCTTTTTTTAGATATAACTATTATTCATCTGAGGACATGCAGTTTTCAAGTAGCACAGCTCAATTAATACACACCTTAAGGGAATTTTATTTTTTTTATAAAATAATTTCCTAAAGCATAAAGTTTATACTTCCACCTTATGTGTTTTAGGATAAGCTCAAATGTCCTCAAAAGTCAAGAGTCTAGTATAGATTATAAACTTTTCAGAGTGTGACAAGAGTGCCACTTCTGGAGTCCATCTATCGGTAACTCCGCCCTCCTGTTATGGGCCAACCACCCACCTTCTCACCTGCCACACCTTGATCTTAATTAATTAATGGATGTTAATTAGCGGGAAGCTGCCCATTTATTGCCCCAGTGCCAGGAGGGCGCTATCTACGGCTCCTTTTCCTCCCCTACACTGCAGCCCAAGCCTCGCGGATGATACTGACGTGGTTTGATCTGGGCCTTGTTGTAATTTGGCCCTCCCCTTGTCCTCCCTGGGCTTTCCACAGCCCTATCTCGATCTGTCTGGCACTGCTCCTTCACTGGTGCTTGGGCTCTCCACGGCCCAGTCTCGCACTGCGCCTTGCCGGTACTCACCGCCCCCTCTCTCTGGGCTTCTCACTGCCTGCTCTCTCTGGGGCTCGGGTTCCCACGCTGCTGCGGGTCCCCTATGAGGCCTCCTCCATCCCCTAATAGCCTCACCCAAACTGCCAGTTAAAGCAGTAAACACAAAACACAAGCCCCTGGGCCATAACAAAAATCCAAGCTGCCTGGCTAAAACATCATTCAATCCCTACCAGGGAATACTCCATCCCATAACAGCATCAGGAGCTGGTCATGCAGTCAGGCCTCTTCCCTTTGCTTGTTCTGGCAGAGCTCCCTTCCCCCTTGGCTGCCAGCAGGGAACTGCTCTCCTGGCCTCAGGCTTGGGATTTGTGTGGGAGCCAGGCCCTGCCCTTTGTGGTTATCTGACCAGGCACAGGTGCGGCCAATTCCCTCCTTAACCGGTTGTCCCGGCAACCGGCACCTGAGTTCCTGCTTCCTGCTCGTGCTCTGAGAGTAGCAGGCACCTTAATGTCCTGCTACACGGAGTAAAAAGATAAGCAATTACAGCACATTTAAGAAAAGCATAACCAAGGACATAAGATTCATACACTATCATAATAACTTAAAAGACATGAGCTGTATTGTAGCTTCTATGGTCATTTGGGAAAAGCACAAGTTAGAGAGATTGCCAGTTATCTGAAACAAAACTGGCACTTTTCTCGAATTTAAACCTATGCAGATAAACAGACAGACATTGAACAGAGACTTCACATTATCAGACCAACCACTAACAAAACTGAAGGGTACAAATAGGTTTCTTTTGTTTAGTTTTTGTTTCTACACCAGACTCTAAAGCTTATCTACCACAGAGACCACACCCCACTTCCTATCTACTAGCTTTCTGAATTTCAGAAGGTATCTACAGAACACACATAAAACTATCAAGGAACTAAAAAAACCTATTAATTATTTAAAATTAATGGAATCAACAAATAATGTTGCTTTTTATCTCTATTAGTAACATAATACTGCATTTACCTGAATCCAAGACAATTGACCCCCCCCCCCCCCAATAATTAGACTCTATACATGGAAAATGTATGGATTAGGTACAATTCTCCATGTATAGAAGCTAATTACTGCAGGGTCATCTTAAATCCCTGCCCCCCACCATCCTCCCTCCAACTATTGCAACCAGTGGTAAGTGATTAAGCAGCAGCTGGGGGGGCAGGCAGCAGGAGGGCAGGCAGCCTGATTCCCTCCCCTTCCCCCCGCATATCTTGCCCTCCTGCTGACTATCCCCCCTGCCACTTACCCACCCTAATGCCTGCACCTCGCAGTACCACCCCCACAGTGCCTGTTACCCCAACACCTTCCCTACCCTACTTCTGCACCCCTCTTCACCAGTTGCCTTCTCTGCTACCTGTCCCCCCTTACCTTTAGTCAAAGGTCCACTCCACTCCAGGCCCTGAGCAGTAATTACAGTGGTGGCAGTACCAGACCTAGCCCCAGCCCTGGGACCAGATGGGGGTAGAAGCCAGGGCTAGGGCTAGAACTACGGCCACCATGGGGCCATGTACTTTGACTTTGAAGTAGAGCTATGTACTTGGAGTTCAAACTAGAGCTTTGGGATGTAAATTCAGAACGCAAGAAAAGCAGATGAGGAAACAGTCTATATGACATCATATGACATCTAACTTCCATGAGACCATCTGACTTCTAGCCTGTTTCATGATAAAATCCTAACTATGGCAACTATTTGATCACACACACACACTATATATTTGTCCAAATTATCTATAAGTGCATATTGGTATTGTCTTTAAAGAGATCTTTGATCTCCCTAATAGTCTTCCATTACTTAAATATTTTTGTTACTTCAAGAGCAGCAAGATGCATTGCTTTTTAGAGGTTGCTGGCAGACAGTAGGTGTAGGTCAAAGAGCACAGTAAAAATGCATAATAAAAGCTTTTCAAGGAAACAACTTTGTCCTTGGTGTGACATATTGCATACTGTTCCTTAATCTGTGATTTTTTTTCTGTTATCAAAAACCTTAATCCAAAACAGATATAAGGTTACATTTTGTGGTAGGAGCAAAAATCCTAATTGATGTTGCCCCAAATTGGGGCAAGATACTTGGAACTCAGTGAAGCCCTCCACAAAATGGACAATAATAACTCTCCTTTTACACAGAGCAAGAGAGAACACCGAGAAAGAAAATAAAATGAAAACAGGAATGACCTTTATAAATGAAGGATAGGTTCAGCTACTTGTAGGATTAATCCCCACGAGCAAACCTGTGTCTTGATCTGGCTGAACATTCTTATTAATGTGAATAAAATTTCCATCCTAGTGCTAGCAATTCTATAGTTGATGGTCTGTCAAAGTTTCCATCATTAACTCTTATTCTCAAGAGTTTCACTCTGTCATAAAAATACTGCTCTCAGCTATAACTTAGTCTAGAAAGCTCAGATTTGGGACAGTAATACCATATTTGGCTTTAATCACTTCGGTGTAAAGTATGTATGCACTCAATTTAAGTGTCCCCTATAAGTCAATATTCATCTATTTTTAAAAACAGTAAGATGACAAAATTAATGCATTCTTCCTCAGAGTCATGGATACTTTCAATCTTCTTCCACATTATGCCACTTGTCTATCATTGCTCTTCTCTGAATCTAAATTTGTCATTTTCTGTGAGAGATGCATTTAAAAAAATGAGAGAGAGCGCCGTGCTGTGGTTGTCTGCACTGGCATGAAGTCATGGAGTCGCCTCAGGGAAGTGCTTGCTTGGGACAACTGCAGCCTTGTCTAGCATCAGGAGTGCCCCAAAGCCAGCATAAATGTGGCTTCTAGAGCAGGGGAGAATCTGGCTTCTTCCCACTCCCCAATCTTCCTTGGTTGTTCCCTGACCATGACTCAAGTTCATCTCTTGGGGGAGAGACTTTGTCTCATGTTGGGGAGAACAAGTACAACCCACAGCTCCAAGTAGCCAAACAGCTCCACAGTAGAGGTGTTTACTGGGAGAAAGGCCACTGGAATAGAGATTCTCTGCCCTACCTCCAAAGGGCTAAAAATTCCCTCTGTCACCAGTCTGGCCCACACAGCCCTGAGTACCCTAAAGTTACTTAGTTGTTCCCTTCCCAGTCTGCAGAGCTATGTGCCTCCAAATCTATTTAGGTAGCCTCCTTCTTCAGATACCTTTTAGCTCTCAAGTTCCCACCCTTTCTTTGCTGTTCCATCCATTGTCCCATCTCAGTCTCCTTTTACACTTCCTGAGCATGTCCTCAAACAGATGAGTTCCAAGCTCATCTGAAGCATCAACAAGGTCATTCAAGATCCCTCTTATCTTGCAAGAAGGCAGTTCTGGCTCTTAGCAGAGACCCTACTACCCTTCTTTCCCTGTGTACTAGCTTTATAGGTAATCGGAGGTGTGCAACATTATAACAACATAGAACCATAGAAAATTAGGGTGGGAAGGGATGTCAGAATGTCATCTAGTCCAACCCTCTGCTCAAAGCAGGACTTTCCCCAGCTAGATCATCCAGCCCAAGGTTTTGTCTAGCTAGGTCTTAAAACCATCCAAGGATGGAGATTCCACAGCCTCTCTGGGTAACCTGTTCCTGTGCTTTACTACCCTCCTAGTGACAAAGTTTTTTCTAATGTCACCATACCATATTTCCAGTAATATTTCACTGTGTATAAGTTAGGTTTTGAAGCCCAATTTTGGTGTCTTAAAAATCAAACCCAAATTATACACTTTGCCATTTCAAAAAAGTCTGGCCCTGTCGGCTGCAAGTGGGGCTACTAAGCACTGAGACCGGCACTGCTCTCAGGGGATGGGACTGACTCAGCGCTTGGCAGTACCATTCACAGTGGATGGGGTCTGGGAAAGGGCCAAGCTCAGTGCACAGCTGCCACAGCCCCATCCCTTATGACTTTCTTTTTGTGACTCACTGGCTATGTACCATGGGTGAGAGGTGCCTCCTGACTCTGGGGGGAGCACAATTTGTGGGCAGACCCAGGGGCGGGCCAAAAGCCCCATATCCACTCCTATACAACACACTGCCAGCATGCATGGCAAAAAAACTGTTTCAGGGCTAGGTGGGGGAGCACAGCACACCACTAACCTCCCCCCCGACCCCTCCCTAAGCTGCCCCTCCTCCCATGCAAGAGCCCCAGGCTCACCTTTTTCCCAGCAGCAGGAACAGCCATCTGGGGGAGGGAGGCAGGGCAGCACCCTGGTTGGCCAGAGTACACTCTGATGCTCTGGGCTCCAGAACGCTGTCAGGGAGGTCAGGGCTGGGTAGAGAAGCAGAGCACAGTCCCCAGCCATACAATTGGACTGTCAGGGATCCACTCCACTCTTGGCCCCATGCTGAGCGGTGCCAAGTTGGGGTGCATCAATGGGCTCCCCAGCACTTCCAGGGGCCCCCTGCCAGTCTCCTGTGCTACCTATCATAGATTTCATAGACATTAGGGCTGAAAGGGACCTCGGAAAATCAAGTCCAGCCCCCCACCCGAAGGGCAGAAAGTCAGCTGGGGTCATAGGATCCCAGCAAGATAAGCATCCAATTTACTCTTGAACGTGTTCAATGTAGGTGCTTGAACTACCTCTGATGGCAGGCTGTTCCAGACCTTGGGGGCTCAGACAGTAAGGAAATTCTTCCCTATGTCTAGCCTGAAATGGTCTTGCAGGAGTTTATAACCGTTCGGCCTTGTCCTCCCTTGGGGTGCTCTGGTGAACAAACGTTCCCCCAGATACTGGTGATCACCCCTGATAATTTATAGGTGGCCATCAGATCACCCCTGAGCCTGCACTTTTCCAGGCTAAAGAGCCCCATGACTCTCAGCCTGTCGTCATAAGGTCTGTTTTCCTGACCTCTGATCATGCACATGGCTCTCCTGTGGACTTTCCACATCCTTTTTCAATTGTGGGGCCCAAAATTGGATGCAGTACTCCAGCTGCGGCCTCACCAAGGCCGAGTACAAGGGGAGAACGACGTCCTGGGATTTGCTTGAGAAGCATCTATGGATGCAAGCCAGCATTTTGGTCGCTTTACTAGCCAGAACCTTGCATTTTTCAGTGTTAAACACCATCAGGTTCTCGTCCACCCATTTGCTGAGCCTCTCTAGGTCAACCTGTATCGCCCTCCTGTCTTCAGGTGTGGATGCTTTGCCCCAAAGGTTGGTGTCATCGGCAAACTGGGCCAGTCCACTTCTGACTCCAGTGTCCACATCATTAATGAAGATGTTGAACAATATGGGTCCAAGGACAGAGTCTTGAGGGACCCCACTGGTCACAGGGCACCATGATGATTGATTTCCATCAATTACTACCCTCTGGGTCTGACCATGGAGCCAATTTCCCAGCCAGCAGATCGTGGTGGACCCAAGGCCACCTCTTCACCAAGAGGTGAGCATGGGATGCCAGATTGAAGGCTTTTTTGAAGTCAAGATATATGACATCAATCTCTTCTCCCTTGTCCAGGTGATAGGTCACCTGGTGACCAAGGAAATGAGATTGGTCAAGCAAGACCTACCCGCAACAAACCCATGCTGGCTATCCCTCAGGATGTTGGCATCGGCCAGTCCATTAAGGATGGCCTCTTTAATAAACTTTTCTAAGATCTTCCTAAGGATAGAAGTCAGGCTAATGGGCCTATAGTTTGCCGGATCCACTTTCCTCCCTTTCTTGAAGATAGGCACCACATTGGCCTTCTTCCAGTCTTCGGGCACTACACCAGAGCACCAGGAGTTTTCAAAGATCTGTGCCAGAGGCTGGGCTATGATGCTCGCCAGCTCCTTGAGTATCCTGTGGTGTAGATTGTCAGGGCCAGCTGACTTGAAGGTATCCAGCCTCTCAAGGTGTTCCTTCATGAAGTCAGCATTGATGGAGGGCAGGGGATCTCAGCTACATACAGATGATCAAAAACCCTGAGGCAGAATCAAACAAACTTATGCAGGTTTTTGTAAGCAACAGTTAGATCTGGAGCACAGAGAACACATGTTTGCCCTTTGGTGTGTGGGGCATGGAAACTGTCTGCACCGGCCAAGACCAGTAGGTTGGGGCTGCTCCCACACACCTCCCACCATGCCCCCTGGGCTCCACAGACTGCTGGAGAATGCTGAGCTGCTGGGCCACCCCTGACTGGCTGCCAGGCACAGGTGAGCATACCCCCAATGCCTGTTACCATGGGCCTTCCCCCATGCCCAGCCCTAGGGTTCCAGGAAAGCCCCAGATTGGGTCTGTGTGATACACCTGGTGGCCCTAGCCAGTGGCAGCAGCAGGGAGCACTCTGCAGAAGGAGGAATTGGGCCCCTTGGAGCTCCAGTAAATGGCAGGCAGTGGCAGAAGGCATGATTCATGATTAATCATGGTGAATCATGATTCCTGCAATCATGCCTGCTGGTGCTGCCTACCATTTGCCAGAGCTCCAAAGGGCCCAGTCCTTCCTTCTGCAGTGTCCCTTTCCTATTGCATGACATGGAGCTGTGGGGCACCTGCTACCACCACCTGCAGTTTGCCAGAGATCCCAGGGGCCTGATCCTTCCTTCTGCAGAGAGCCTTCCCCTTCACCTGCCTAGGGACATAGTAGAAAAATACTGAGCTACAGACTTTCCATTCCGCTTCTTCCCCTGCCTGTGACTGACAGCTGGCCACAGGTAGAAGGCAGGGCTTGGCACAGGGGCTGTGTTCACTTGGATTCATGAGCACCATGGGGCAGAGCCACCTAGGCAGTCGGCCAAAGCAGTGTAGTACAGGCCAGCTAGAAGAATACCTCCCTGTGAGGGGAGAACTAGTGGGGGGCTGCAAAGCAGCCTGGGATTCAGCCAGACAGCAACCTAACTTGAGTCAGTAGGGGATCTGATATAGAAGTTCAATATACCAATCTAACCTAAATCCATTAAAGCTGAGACAACATCAATCCAGGTCTGTCTTAGGGTGGGTTCTGCCATTTTAAAACCAGTCCATGCACAGTGGACTTCTGTTCATTTACAGGTGTAGGCCTGTTTCCAATCACTTATACTAGTTTATGTGTAATGTCTGTACCTGGTCATTGTCAGTTACCATTGAATCTGAAATAGCCTGATGTAAGTGGCAAGTGAATTATTGAAGAGAACAAAAATAAAAAGTTCTATTTTATTCAAGTGTAATTTTACATAAGCATGAGTGACATTTTTCTTGCAGTACATCAGAAATTAGGCTCACTGCAATTTAAAATAAATCATTAGGCTCACTGCAATTTAAAATAAAACATACTGAAGGCTCTGTCCTTGGACCCATATTGTTCAACGTCTTCATTAATGATGTGGACACTGGAGTCAGAAGCGGACTGGCCAAGTTCGCCAATGACACCAAACTTTGGGGCAAAGCATCCACACCAGAAGACAGGCGGGTGATCCAGGCTGACCTGGACAGGCTCAGCAAGTGGGTGGACGAGAATCTGATGGTGTTCAACGCTAATAAATGCAAGGTTCTCCACCTTGGGAAGAAAAACCCGCAGCATCCTTATAGGCTCGGCAGTGCTATGTTGGCTAGCACTATGCAAGAAAGAGACTTGGGGGTCATCATTGACCACAAGATGAACATGAGCCTGCAATGCGATGCTACGGCTAGTAAAGCGACCAAAATGCTGGCTTGCATCCATAGATGCTTCTCAAGCAAATCCCAGGACGTCATTCTCCCCTTGTACTCGGCCTTGGTGAGGCCACAACTGGAGTACTGCATCCAGTTTTGGGCCCCACAATTCAAAAAGGATGTGGAGAAGCTTGAGAGAGTC
>NW_005843213.1:82572-90436 GCF_000455745.1 Alligator sinensis
CGGAGGTGGTTCAAGCGCCTTCATTGAACACCTTCAAGATGAAACTGGATGCTTATCTTGCTGGGATCCTATGACCCCAGCTGACTTCCTGCCCTTTGGGCAGGGGGCTGGACTCGATGATCTTCCGAGGTCCCTTCCAGCCCTAATGTCTATGAAATCTATGAAATACAGGTTATTTTCCTTGTAGAATTCTGATAGTTAATGATGGATGCACCTTCCTACCAAGAAGAGGAGAGCAACCAGGCATTCTACAGGGAACTGGCTGAAGCAGCCAGCACTAAAGACTTGATTGTCATGGGTGACTTCAACTACCTTGACACCTGTTGGGGAGACCATTCAGCCAGCTCCAGCAGGTCCACAACTTTTTGGCAACTATAGATGACCTGTTCTTGACACAGGCTGTGGAGGGGCCAACTAGGAATAAAGCCACTCTGGACTTGGTGCTGACCAAAGAGGAGGATGTGGTAGGTGACCTGAAGATCGGAGGTACTCTGAGTGACGATGATCACAATTTGATTAGATTCACCATCCACCAAAAGGCTGGGAATTCTACCAGCAGAACAGAAGTCCTAGACTTCAAAAGGGCAGACTTTGGTAAACTCAGGAGTCTAGTCAGAAAGGCCCTACACAACTAGTGACTGGACAGTTTGGGAGTTCAGGAGGCAATCCTCACTGGTCAAAAAGAGGCCATCCCCACACCATTAAAAAGAGGATAAGGAGCCAAGAGACCCACCTGGCTCAACAGGGACATTAGGGAATTTCTCAAAAAGAAAAAAATAGAATACATGCAATGGAAAAATGGTTCAGCATCCAGAGAAGAGTACACCCATATGGCCAGGGCCTGCAGACATGAGACAAGGAAAGCCCAGGCATGCATGGAAATCAAACTGGCAACCAAAATTAGAGATAATAAAAAATCCTTCTATAGGTATGTAGGAAGCAAGAAAAAAAATCAAGCTCCACCTGTGGCACCCCTACTGCATATGGAGGGGAAGCCCACAGTTCATCCCCATGAAAAGGCAAAGCTCCTTAATACTTACTTCATATCATTATTCCTGAAACCAGGTGAGAACTCATCACCTGTCTAGAAGCCCAGAGAATACAGTGATAACAGCAATCCACATAAAATCAGTCCCAAACAGGTGAAGATACTCTTAGAACATTTGGATGTTTTCAAGTCAGCTGGGCCAAACAGCCTGCATCCAAGAGTGCTGAAAGAACTGGCTAAACTCATAGTGATGCCTCTGATAAGGTTGCTCAAAGAGTCATGGAACTCAGGAGTGGTCCCTAATAACTGGAAGAAGGCTAACGTGGTGCACATCTTTAAGAAAGGGAAGAGGGAGAACCCTACTAACTATAGACCAGTCAGTCTGACTTCAGTCCTGGGAAAAATGTTTGAAAAAATTGTCAAGGAGGCAATCAACCACAAGCTCGCAACTGGTGGGATACTGAGAAACAACTAGCATGGCTTTGTCATAGGGAGGTCATGCCTAACAAACCCGGTGTCCTTTTATGACCAGGTAACTCACCAGCTGGATGTGGGACAGGAGGTGGACATCATCTACCAGGACTTCAGCAAGGCCTTTGATACTGTTTCTCATGAAATTCTCTCAATTAAGTTGGAGGATACTGGCCTAGACCAGGCTACAGTGAGGTTGGTTGGCAACTGACTCAACAGCCAATCCCAGCGAGTTGTAATTGATGCGATGGCCTCATCCTGGAAGGATGTCCCCAGTGGTGTCCCCTAGAGATCAGTGCTTGGGCCCATGCTCTTTAACATCTTTATCAATGACCTGGATGAGGGAGTGGAAAGCGCAATGATTATGTTTGTGGATGACACCAAGCTGTGGGGATGTGCAGGCACATCTAGGGACAGGGCAAGGATCCAGGACAACCTTAACAGGCTGGTCCTATGGACTGAATGCAATCAGATGAGGTTCAATAGGGACAAGTGCCGGGTCCTTCATCTGATAGGAAGAACCTTCACCATATCTATATGATGGGTGGTGGTCCACTGGCTGGCACTGCATCTGAAAGGGACCTGGGAGGGACATTTGACCAGAGGATGCATATGAACCAACAGTGTGATGAAATCACCAACAGAGCAAATAGAACTCCGGCATACATCAGCCCATGTATTGCCAATAGATCCAGAGATGCTCCTCCCCCTCTACTCAGCACTAATAAGACCACAGCTGGAGTACTGTGTCCAGTTCTGGGCAACACACTTCAAGAAGGATGCGGATAAGCTCAAAAGGGTGCAAAGAGGAACGCACATGATCAAGGGCCTGGGGGATAGGCCCTAAGCGGAGAGACTGTGGGATCTGGATTTGTTCAGTCCGAGTAAAAGACTAGAGGGTGCCTTGATAGCTGCCTACAAGTATGGCAGGGTGAACACCACGATCAAGGGGAGCAATTCCTCAGAAAGGCACCTCTTGGGAGGATGAGGTCTGATGAGCACAAGCTAGTCGAGGAAAAGTTTAGTCTAGACATAAGGAAAAAATTTTTTCTGTCCGGGTAACTAGAATCTGGAACACACTGCCAGCAGAGGTGGTGCAGTCACCATCCCTGGCGGTGTTCAAGAGGAGGCTGAACAATCACCTCATTGAGCTTGTTTGAGCCCAATTACCGCCTGCCCATGGCAGGGGACCAGATTTGATGATCTTACAGGTCCCTTCCGGTCCTTCTATTCTATGATTCTATGGTTTTAATCTAATCCTGAAAGATGCTTTGTGGTTCCTTCAAGGTACTAAGAATCTCTTAATCCTAAAGAAGTAGAGGAAAGTCAGGAGGCCCCTTGCATTTTCAGAACTTTGGTTAGAATCAGCATCTGAAACACGTTTATTCAAATTTCTTTGATTCTAAGAATAGTTGTCTGCAGCTGTAGGCACTTGAAGTTCTCCATCTGAGCGTTCACAGAAGTGACTCTGTCTTGATAGTGCTGAGGAGGTCAGCCTATCATGCCTCTTAGCCACAGGGCTGTGCCAACAGAGGTATTCTGGTAACTGTTATCAGAGCAATGCATCAGACTCCACACAAAACAGCTGGAGAAGCAGGTACTGTCCCCTGTTGTTATCCAAGCTCAGTGGTTAGAGCACTCATGTGGGAGTCCAGCATTTATATCCCATCCTAGGGAGAGTGCTCTAACCCTCAAGCCATAGGGTATTTTGAGGTTAGGGCGTTCAAATTCCCTCCTGTTGAAGCTGTTTCCCATGTTGTACAAAATAAATATTTTCATTAAGCCTGTGACAGCATGAGCCAGAGTAAGCAACTGCTATGAGCTTCTCTGGATAGGGCAGGATAGTATTATTGTATGAAAGCGGATCCACTGAATAATTAGCTTATCCCAGCGGTTAGGGTATTCACTAGGGACGTGAAAGATGAAATGTTTAAGCATGTAACCAATAAGTACAGTGATAACTGGTTAGCTTACTGGTTATCCTTTAGCTCAGGGCAGGTGCAGTCTGGCAAGGAAAGGTGGGGAAGGGAATCCCACAGTGTCCCAGCAGGAGCCAGAAGGCATCAGGGTAGGCAGCAGGGAGGGAGGGAGAAGTGAGAAAGGGAGGAGAGGACAGGGGGAAGGGGTGAGAGGGACTAATATGCCTAAAAGGAAAAGAGCCAGCAGCCTACTGACTCATCAGTTAAGCAATTATGTGCTCCTTCACAGGTGCTCCCTTCTTCCCAGTGCAGGATTTCACATTGGCTGTGTTGCCTGGCTGAGCTTACCTCTTTCCCCCTCTGGGAGTGGGGAGCCACACCCAGAAGCAGCTGTGTCCAAGCTGTTATATTATTGGTTACACGTTTAACCAATATAATTAAAGGTGGTTAAATTAATATTGCTAATATGCTGTTTACATCCCTAGTATACACATCGGAGTAAACCTGCATTCTAGTCCCTCTTTCATTGAATATTTCACTATTTTTATACTGCTATGCTGTTTCTTCCTATGGCCCAATATATATTGGACTATTTCAGGCTCTAACAATGGAACAGCTCTAATAGAATGGATTGAAGCAACACCTTCCCCAAAGATATCATACAGTTTAGCAATAAGGATACCTACACTCCTGAGAGACAGGAGATGTATGTTCAAATCCCTTCAGGCTGAGAAACGACTTGAAGCGAAGTCTCCTGCATCGAGGCTGAGTGTTTCAACCAAAACCCTATTGGGTGAAAAGGGAGTATTCTTGCATTCATCTTTCAAAAAACACACAAGTAAGATCTTTCTTCCAAAAAACCTTAAAATCCTATGTAAAGGGTTTGGGGCTATGAAGTCAGCTTAAGGTAAAGCCTCCAAGACCCAGAGGAGAACCCTATTTAAAACACACCCTTGTCCTCACCCTTTTGTATTTTTGTATTAACTACCTTAGGCTCTGTGTGTTGCCCTTGTGGATCCCATTCTTAGATGATGAGAATCCATCACTCCATGTATTGTATAGAAAGACTAGGCACCAAACTTGGATGTTGTTAAATCTAATACATAGCTAGCTGCTTACCAGTGAATGCTTAGTGTAATGGTGTCCTAATGCTTAATGCCGGCTGACTCTAACAAAAAGAGAGTTTATTTACATGGGGCAATCTCTCTCATGAAGGGAGAAATCTGGGTTACATTATTTCAAAACATGGAAACACTTACCAGGGATGATCTAGGTTTTAAACTAAAGAAGGAAAGTAGAAATCATTTGAATGTTAATAATAAATGGAATTTAAGATTCAAGACAGAGTGATCATTTGCCAATAAGGACTTGTAAGTAAAGTTGCTTCCAATAAACAAATACATTAGCAAAATACTATGGCCTCAACATCTCTGTGTGAGGCAAAAAGTGGCTTCTGACTGAAACAAGCAGCTTTTGGCTTGGTAAGGGACGGGGGCCCTTTGGGTTCCTTTAGGGGAAGTCCACACTGCCACCAAAAACTCGCCTGCTTTTGCTCCACATGCTCCAAATCTAGAATTGAGGCAGTATAGCAGGGGCAGGCAATTATTTTGGGCGGAGGGCCGCTTACTGAGTTTTGGCAAGCCATTGAGGGTCACATGATAGGTAGCCAGGGGCAGATAAATATTAATTTTTAAAATTTTTTAGGGGCTCCATGGACTGGATAGAATGGCCTGGAGGGCCGCATTCAACCCCCGGGCTGCATTTTGCCCACCCCTGCAGTACAGGCACTCTGGGGATACCCTGCCCTCCCTGCCACCCACTAACATGCCATACAGAGATCTTGAGATTTTACAGGGCTCCATGGTACTGCAAGTTGACTGCTTCTGGTACTTGAACTAGCTCACTTATAGCTAGTTCAGGTATCTCTAACATGCACTGTGGCCACACATCTGTGTCCATATTCTACTGAGCTGAAAGGCTTGTCATTTAGCTTCGTTTGTCTTTTGTTATTTATACTGGAGATTGCAAGAGAAACAAATAAAAATAAAGTAGCAAAATGTTGATTTTTCTGGCCAAACTGAAGTGGCACTTCAAACAAATTCAGAGGGGTCAGTCCTCAGCTCTCACAAGCTATTCCTCCATCTTAATTATTTTCCATATCTAAGAAAACCCATTGCCAAATTGGCACTGTAAGAGAATAAGTAAGTGGTTTTATTAAATCTTTCCTCAGCCATATAAAATTACCTCATGCAACAGATCAGCCTAAGGGCCACATATCCAACAGCTTGGCTTTAAAGTGCATTTCCATACAATCTGCTGTTTCCTTTTTCATTTGAGACATAAGGGCTTAGGCACTGCATGTCTACAATGTACTAGAGTTCCTTTTTTTGGAGCTCTGGTTTGGCCATATATGATATGGGTCATATCATAAAGCTAAAAGGATTATAAGGGAACATGACATGTTGGCAAAAAAGTCAAAGCAGGAGCTATGCTATTAAGACGTTTTACTTCTTTTCCAATAAAGTCCCATGGAACATATGCTATATGGAGACAATCTCACCAGACAGCCTATGTATTAAAACACAGAAATTAGAAGAGAAAGATCCACTGCACACACCAGTCTGGGGTTTTTATATGTGCAGGCATAATCAAATGCTGGTACTAATCTGAATAAATAAAGCAAGCTCTGAATAATTAATCATGGAACAATCCATGTGAACAATATTTTTCTCCTAGTTCAATTATCAGTACAGAACTTCACCTACTCACAGTTCCTTCTGAATGTGTACAGGTGGTTATTGCCAGCAGTTTTGCTTGAATTCAAATATACTCAAATGCACCTTAAGAACTAGTGTACAAAATACAGCAACAAGAAGTAAATTAGACAGTTACCAGCTGTATGTAATTTCTGCCATATGAGATCACAAAATGGCAGCCATAGGTTAAGGCCATCTGCAGCGAAGTAAGAAGCATGGTTACACCTACTTGCTCCCATTCTATATACCCCAAGCCTGCTAATCAACCAGCGCAGACAGGCTAATGAAGTCCTGAAAGCACACCCCACTAGTTTTTTTAAAGGCAAATCATTCTTGCTTATTAAAAATGCTTAATTACTGAAGTTTGGATTCTTGTTATGGACTATATGAATTACCCATTATTTCTGCAGCAGAATGCCAGAGACAGCAGTTCTTTCTGGGACAGAAACATATTTCAGAATTTGTTCAACTTTATTGTACGGGATTGAAGAGGTATTTTATGAAGTCATGACCAAGGCAATTTATCTATAAAAGAGTTCAGAAATTGACTATTTTTAGGTCTAGCACAATGGCCTATTCTTCCAAGATCTTAAAACAGAAATAAATTAAATGGAAAGATTTGTACATTCCTATCCATATTCATATTTGCTGCAAACTACCTGAGCATTCACTCCAGCCATCTTCTCTCTAATCCAGTGGTTTTCAACCTAAGGTTTGTGGCCCACTATATCTAAGGGGTTCACAAAATATTATTATGACCAAAAGTATGTGAATGCCCACACTTACAATTCAAATGGGTCCACACCCCCATTCAACATTTTGAAAGGGGTTCATACCTCCATTTGAAATTTCCAAATGTTCCACTGTTCTAATCAATATCCAAAAATAATAGAAATGCCCAGCTTAAAACTTGCTCTGTAATACAACCTTAGTTCTGACATCATAAAAATATCAATTATCTTCAGTTATATCAGTTATCTTCACACTGCTTATCACATGGCCCATTTGTCAAATTTAAATCTGATGAGCTCCCTGTGTACGTATTTTATAACAACTTATACAATACTCTATAGACCAATACTACTGATATCTAAGTGACTTTCCAAAAGTCAGGACATGAGAAGTAACAGTATAGTTAAAGAGGGAGAGAATCTAGTGAAAATTTGCTAAATGGGTGATTTTTAAGCTCTCTGTTAATTACTTTTTCTTCAAACACCATAAGAAATTCAAATTGAGCTCAGGTTTTATATTCCAAGTCCTGTTTTCTAGCATTGCAGTAACATTTTCTTTAAAAAAAAATTACGGCTACTGTAAAAACTGACCTCTCTAACATAACCTTAATTACAACATACTAAACCAGATGTTCAAGGCTCTACAATGGACCAAAATAACTGAAAACGAATTCTGCTCCCTTGAATACTCTATACATCTGTAGATAAAGGGTCCTCTGAGTCAGCCTTTTCTCTTTCAAGCAAAATAATCTATCAAAGGTCAACAGCAAAATTCCCAGAAGGCTTCTGGTCCATGTCTCAAAATCTGAACATGGTGTTAAAAGCCTAATAATGGTTATGTACCCAGGTGGTAAGGGGGCACAGAGCTCCCATGTACATAAACCATTTATTTCAGGGACCCAAGAAACTTGTCAGTTAATAATCTTGTTTAGCTGGGGGACAAATCCATGCTTCAGGGAAATACAGAAGAAGCTCCATGAACTACACAGTGGTTCAGCA
>NW_005843213.1:90467-97552 GCF_000455745.1 Alligator sinensis
CCCCAAAACTACCAGTAAAATAGATCTTTTTCACCTGGTTTGTTGCAAGTTTTCAACATCACTGAAATTGTAGTATTAGAAGAAAGGACTTTGACATGGGTACCTGGTGCCTCCTGAGTCAGGAGGGGCACTTGTGCAGCTGATCACATTGACTGGGTTCACAGCCAATTGCATCGAAGTGCCGGCGACGCATCTCCTGGTGCCCCCACTCCCCAGCCGGCACTCTCAGGGGGGCACCAGCGCTCCTGCCTGCCCCCCCACCCATCACCTAAGCAGGGAACACTGGCTGTCAGGGGGTACACCTGTGCTCTCAGGGTGTTTGCATGCATCCCCGTGCACCCCCTATGAGTCGCCACTGGACCTTGAAAGATTTTGGATGCTCTTTCTAACCCTTTTTACCTAGCCACTCCCTGGCTTTTGTAAATCCATTTAACCATGATTAGACTAGTAAACTTAATTTTATTTATTGATTTTTATGCCACCCTTCCCAATGTAGCCCAGGTGGTACATGGCTGGTACCCCCTCTTCAATTGAAGGGACGTTAGCAGGTGTGTGTATGCTGTGGGAGAATGACTGCCTAGCTTCAGGCCAGCTCACTTCCTTTCTATACAGAGCAGAGCAGAGACCAGGGACACCCAGTGATGCTTAGACAATAACTCTTATTAACCCTAAACCCAGGCAATCTTGGCCAGATATGGCAGACAAAGGCACTATATTAGCACAGACCTTGACCCTCTTTGGCCTTCCAGTTAGTGTGCAGCCCTTGCCCTTAGCAGGGGCCTCCAGGCAGCAGGCAAGGGAACACTTGACAAAACACAGGTTAGACAGTAAATCAACAAACGAAGACCTGGCAGTGAGGGAACAATAACTGAACATACTTAAGTGAGATTACATCAAATAAGATATAATGCATAAAGATAACCAATATACTAAATTCAGGTATTGAGTCGGGGTTGTGCTAGCAGGCCCTACTAGCAGGCTAAATAAAGCAGCTTACAATCCTCTCATAATACAACAATAAAGACACAAGTTTACAATGAAAATCCCAACAACACAAGGAACCAGAACACAACAATGGCACAGCAACTGTGCCCAAGAAGAAATTATACCAGGGGAAAGAATTCATTACCATAAGGAAACACCATCACCCTCCCCTAGGTCACATGACTAGGAGGGGAGCCCCATAAGCACGAACCCACCCTTAATAAACGGGGCCCTTAGCTGCTCTCTCCACACAAAAGGGGTCATTCCCCCTCCCTATCATGGGGCTTCCCTTTAATCACCCAAATGGGGGAGGGTCTCTCCTCCCCTGTGGAAATCCCCTTCTCTTCCACTCTTAGGAATTGCAATCCACTTCCCGGGTGACTCACAACTCCCATCAGTTTTGGTAGTCTAGGCTCATCTCTCTCTGTGGATTGGCTGCGGGGACTTCCTCCCTCACTAGGATAGTCAACCCATGTGGTAGCCACTTGATGCAGGAGGGTCTGAACTGCCTCATACAACCACCAAGCCTATCAGCCCTCTCTCAGCCCCATGCACTGCCCTGTGCACCAAAGGGGTGCCTGTCTCATCCAAGAATGGGGACCTGCACTGCCTTGTGCAGCCACAATTTTCCATCAGCTCCACTTGGTTCTCTCAGCCCTGTGCACTGCCCTGTGCACTAAAGGGAATGCCTGCCTTGATCAGGGTTGGAGACCTGCACTGCTTCATGAAGCTGTGACAGTCCCTTCAGCTCTACCAGCCCTGTACACCACTCTGTGCACTGAGGGCTTCTGCCTCATGCTTGGTTGGGGACCTGTGCTACCTCATGCAGCCACTAAGGTCCTGTACACTCTCCAGACCCTCTGTGTACTGATCTGTGCACTATCACTGCAGCTCTTTCCATGGCGGAGGCTGGGCTGCAGCCGCCTGCTACTTCCCGCTCGGTGAAGATATCTTCAGGGCACTTCTGGGGAAGTGCTCCACTCTGCTGGTCAACTCTTCTACAACCCCATCTTCATAGTCCCTTGTCAAAGCCACCTGTGTGCTGGGCATGCAGACTTTTATTCCTTCTGGAGGCTTCACCCCCATGTTGGAAATGGACCAATGGGAAACTCTGAAGGGTTAGTCCCCCCTCAGGTCCTCTTCTTCACCTCACCCCTAGGTCAGGGTGGGGTAAGCCTTCCTCCTCCCTTCTCCTAATTGGTGGGGAAAGGAAATGCACCCACCAATCAGTCTTAGCCATCTGACTCAAGCCATTAAACCAGGCTGGCCCCGGCTAGCCTGCCACACCAATAAACACTCAGGATCGCTTATGGTAAGGGAAATAGAACAACTTAGAAGGGAAACTAAAAGAAATAAAGCAAAATAATGTAAAACAAAATGAAGCAGAGATGAGGTATGGCTGGTGAACTCAGACTGGTGGGACAGGCAGAGCATCCCACAGGAGCGGGGTGGGGGGCAGGGAAGGGTTTGCAGCCAGCTGGAAGCAGGCAGGTTTGCAGCCTCCCCACTCCCAGCTGGAGTGTCCGACCAGCTGCAAACTCACCCCCCACCCCCGTTCCTCTGGGATGATCCACCTGCCCCACCAGTCTGAGTTCACCAGCCGCACCTGGCAGAGACCCACTAAACCAGGGGTACTCAACCTCCAACCCACAGACCAAATTCAGCCCACAGAGCCTTGGTAAATAGCCTGCAGGACAAATCTGGCCTGCAGATCCTTGGAATTCAGCCTGCAGGCCTCTCCACGGGTCAGGAAATTTGACAGAGGGGAACAGTAACAGTTAATATTGCTGCCCCTCCCTGCTACTAAAGTCCCAAGGCCTGTGCAGTTGATTGGAGCTGGGCCATGCCTCTCCCCACACAGCCAAGAAGGACAAGGCTACACCCCCTTCCCACTTTGTGGTCAGATGTCACCCTCTCCCCCTATGCAGCTGCTTAGTGGCCAGCCCCCTCCCTTTCCACCCAGGCAAGTTGAGGCCAGATGATGCCCACTTCCTCCCATGGAGCTGGATCAATGCCAGGCCAAGCCCCCTTTCCCCTCACCTGTGGGGTTGGATTGGGGCTGGGCCAAACCGCCCTCCCTCACACACCTGGTTTGGGACAGGCTGCACCACCCACCCCCCGCATGGCTGGATGGGGACCTGCAGTGCCCACCCCAACTGGATGGCTTCCACCAGCTGGGTGTACAGGGCAAGCATGCACCACTGCATAAGTGCCACCTAAGTGAATAAGGTGAAATAGGAATTAGCCCAAAGTGTCTTCTTCATTTCCCCCTAGTTACTAGTACACAGTATTGCAATCAGCAACATAATGTACTCATTCAATCGAAGTCTATGCTATGGATCTTAAAGTTCCCACCTTTTTGATAACCCATGTTGGGCATCAACATGATTCTACACACTCTCCATTTTGTTTGGAAATTTTCAGTTTTAGATATTAAGCCAACCGCATAAAAGTTAGGAAATTCAAACTTAACTGACACCCCCTTCCCCCTGTGCATTTAAGATAGGAGCTGGGTGGGAATTTTTTTTATATCCCTCTCAAAATTGCATTGTAGAGCTGAGAAACAGTAACCAGAAGGGAAGTTTATCAAAACTGGCATGTTCCTGCAAAAACTAATATGCATTTTCCAATGAAGATCTAAACTGCAGACTATTCCCAGACAGCCCGAATTATAACACAGTCTTTAATAAGCATAGAATTTTTCCCACTGGACTCATGTTTCATTTAATGCACAAGATAGAGTATGTTCAAGGGATGAGTCAGGAATGAGGCTGTTGCATGTATAACTTCTGACTCATTTCATTGCATAAATGAGTGAAAATACATAGTGAATAAGGCACCAGATCACAGGAATAAACAGAAGAGTTGCATGGTTATGGTAGCTGAATGCTGTCCTGGGTAGCTGAATTTTGTTCCTGACACTAGCAGAGTTCCTGTGTGATGTTTGGCAAATCACTTCAACTAAACTTTTCTCAGGTAGCTTTAAGTACACATTCTGACTTCTGGTCCCCAGTTTGAAACAACTGAATCCTAATTCTGTAGAACTTCAGCAGTTTGTAATTGTGTTCTTATGTAAAATGGGAACATTTTTGATGGATATGAAAAATCAATCCCACCTAGCTCTAATCAGAATGAACACACATGGGACCCAAAGCGCTCTGTAAATAGAAGTCAACTGGAACAAGATTTTAAACATATAAAGTGCTGCAAAAATGTTAACCAATGTCAGGTTTCAGGTGTCTGAGATTGATCTCACAAAATTAGTGAGCACTGGCAGTTTTGTCTTTAATCTCTGTGCTTCAGTCTCAGAAAAAGAAATACCAATACTGCCTCATTTTATAGGAGGGCATTAAGCTCAGTTAATACAGTTCATGAACCATTCAGATACCATGAGAGAACGTCATAGAAAAGCCCACTAGGAAATAAATAATTCTGCATTCAAATGGGTTTGAATACTGCACATCAAATAATACATTTCATCATAATTTGAGCAGGGTAGATAGAAAAATATTGAACTACTGGATAACTACTTATTTAGTGAACAATACCCATCCCATTGACTGAATCAGGCTGGGGTCCTGTGGAATAAGTAGTATGAATTATGTATTCAGAACTATATTGTAATGCATACACACAAGGGGAACAATTTAAAATCAACTAAAACACAACCTTACCTCTAGCATTTCCAAACTTTTGAGTGCTTGACTTTGCAATCTTAATGTTTTTTTAGCACAGTCTTGTGTGTTTTTTCATACGTAGGTCAGGATGTCAAAACTGCTAAAGGTATTAGGTGCTGAGTTGCCATTAAAATTAATGGGGGGGAAACAGATGGAAACCTTCCCATCAACTCCAATGGTCTTTGAATAAGGCTATTGAACTTTATAGTCTACCTGTTTACTCATTATCAGTGCTCACTCACCATGAATTTAAGGAAAATAAGCTCCTGGATGCTTAATGTTCTGAATTCTTATTAATGCATGAATATTCTCACACAAACAACCTTTCAGGTGTGGATTGACAGTACACAGCAGGGATCCTTTCATGGGATTTTTTTTTTCCGCAAGGCTGCTCTCTCAAAACCTTTGAGAAAAACATGCCTTAAATTTAAAGAAAGCCTTAACAAATGATAGAATCAGGTTAATGGCTAGAAAGTAGAAATTGTTTTAAAGTGCTTTCATCCTTGAAAAACCTTAGCAAAACAAACACCAATCCAAATTGGAGGCCAAGAGGAGGCAGAATCAAGTTAGCAACATCATTATCATCCCCTCAAGTGAAATAAAATGAAAAACTGAAAAACAAGATTGACAGTTAAAAAGTAAAGCACTACATTATATATGTGAGGTCATAAGAAAAGAATTAAAATGTTTAATATATTTGTATCATTGTTTTACTCTAATGCACAGCAGTGTATAGTTTCAGATTAATAATGAACATTATGACATAATATGCTATGCATGGGATGTAGAATTGGATAAAAAACAAAGTGAGCAAAAACAAACAAGTAAAGTAAATTGAGAGAAAAAAAGCAAAGGTATGACATAAATAAAATTTTAGTTTCCTCCTCATGGATACTGAGGGAATTAAAGAATTCATTTAGAAAAGGCAAGATTTTAGTTTCATCTATATTTAGCTCTGAAATAGAAAAATCTTTCATCATAGAACAATTAAGCTGTATTTCTGTTTTTTTCACGATCTTTCTTAGTATCCAAGTGATAAAAAGTGCAACTGGCAAATAATAGGAATGGTAACCCTAGAAAATACACACAAAAATTAATGGGAGCAAGAGAAAGTTCAATAATATATAAGGTAAAAAGTAAAAGAAATTCAGGATCCATCTATACAATCCTTAGTCACGTTGGTAAACACTTCATTGGTAAGCATTTGGTTTTACTGAATGCAAATGAGACTTTATATTTGTCAAAATTAGCAAAATTTTTCATATTTTAGCTTTTATGTCAAGATATATATCAAGATAAAATGGGTTTATGGAGTCTATTCTATATGTCAATGCCTGAAAACCAGTAGGACTAAGCACATAAGCTCTGCAGTGAGGTAGAACAAAGCAAAATAAGTGCATCATATAGGGAGCAGACAGAAATTACACTTGTTTCACTATTGGCCCCTTGAAATCACTCTAAAACTGTGCCCAAATAAAAGAGCATGGCTGCAAAGCCCTCTGAATGCTTGAAAAATTAATCCTTATTGTATGAGGGTTCAAATGAATTTACTCTTAAGTGGAGCAACTTCATTTCTGTCTGCTCCAGCTGCAACACCATGAGCTGC
This sequence comes from Alligator sinensis, assembly GCF_000455745.1. Taxonomy (NCBI): domain Eukaryota; kingdom Metazoa; phylum Chordata; order Crocodylia; family Alligatoridae; genus Alligator; species Alligator sinensis. The sequence continues at coordinate 96,735 of NW_005843213.1, forward strand.
AACTGCCGTTTCTGAATAGGAGGGGGAGAAGGCAGGGGAGGAAGGTCCCTTCTTGGGTTTTCTCAGCCCCACTAAAGTGTGCGGGCCAGTGGATTGGAGCCTCTCACCTGGGGGGGCTCCAATCTACACATCCCCCCAAACCATCAAGGCTGAGAAAACTTCCCTCCCCTTCCTTTTTTCCCCTCCCACTCAGAGAAGGCAATGGAGCTAGGAGGGGGGGATGGAGCCAGGGGAAGACACAACCTCTCTCCCTGGATTGACTCCAAATTTAAGCTGGTCTTCCACCCTCACGATACAACAGCTAAAGTCTGTTGGATTGGAGGGGTGGGTCGAACTCATGGCAATTTCTATGAATCGCCATGAGTTAGATCCAGGAGCTGCTCTTCTGCCTGCACCCATAATTAAACATTTATTATGTCCTTGTGAAGCACAGAACCCAAAGGAAGATTAAAGAGGATTTCCCAAGAAAAGAGCACTATTGCATGCAATAACATCATTAACAGCTGTTGAAACAGAACTTTCATTATTGGGCATTTGGGAATAGCGCTCTCAAAAATGTATTGAAATAAAAACAATGAACAATTTATAATTCAAACACAAGGTGATACAACGTGACATCTGGATGAACAATGTCAAAATTCATTTCTAACAAAAGAGCCAGTGGCAGCAGTGATGGTGGCTTGATCTGAGGATGACAGTTGTCCAGTCAGCAAGTCTGTCGATTACTAAGGAGGCTGATTTGAGATCCATATGTTCAACTACAGACATGGCAAATAGTTCCAGCAGGAAAGGCGTAGATCCTGGTGATATCGGGTCAC